>NW_028321052.1:0-80717 GCF_062004578.1 Staurois parvus
GGGGGATTTGTACCGTCCTGACATTTGGGGGGATTTGAACAATCCTGACATTTGGGGGGATTTGTACCGTCCTGACATTGGGGGGGATTTGTACCGTCCTGACATTTGGGGGGATTTGTACCATCCTGACATTTGGGGGGATTTGTACCGTCCTGACATTTGGGGGGGATTTGTACCGTCCTGACATTTGGGGGGGATTTGTACCGTCCTGACATTTGGGGGGATTTGTACCGTCCTGACATTTGGGGGGATTTGTACCGTCCTGACATTTGGGGGGGATTTCGTACCGTCCTGACATTTGGGGGGATTCGTACCGTCCTGACATTTGGGGGGATTCGTACCGTCCTGACATTTGGGGGGATTCGTACCGTCCCGACATTTGGGGGGGATTCGTACCGTCCCGACATTTGGGGGATTCGTACCGTCCCGACATTTGGGGGGATTCGTACCGTCCCGACATTTGGGGGGATTCGTACCGTCCCGACATTTGGGGGGATTCGTACCGTCCTGACATTTGGGGGGGATTCGTACCGTCCTGACATTTGGGGGATTCGTACCGTCCCGACATTTGGGGGATTCGTACCGTCCTGACATTTGGGGGGATTCGTACCGTCCTGACATTTGGGGGGATTCGTACCGTCCTGACATTTGGGGGATTCGTACCGTCCTGACATTTGGGGGGATTCGTACCGTCCTGACATTTGGGGGGATTCGTACCGTCCTGACATTTGGAGGGATTCGTACCGTCCTGACATTTGGGGGGATTCGTACCGTCCTGACATTAGGGGGATTCGTACCGTCCTGACATTGGGGGGGATTCGTACCGTCCTGACATTTGGGGGGATTTGTACCGTCCTGACATTTGGGGGGGATTTGTACCGTCCTGACATTTGGGGGGGATTTGTACCGTCCTGACATTTGGAGGGATTTGTACCGTCCTGACATTTGGAGGGATTCGTACCGTCCTGACATTTGGGGGGATTTGTACCGTCCTGACATTTGGGGGGGATTTGTACCGTCCTGACATTTGGGGGGGGATTTGTACCGTCCTGACATTGGGGGGATTCGTACCGTCCTGACATTGGGGGGATTCGTACCGTCCTGACATTTGGAGGGATTTGTACCGTCCTGACATTTGGGGGGGGATTTGTACCGTCCTGACATTGGGGGGATTCGTACCGTCCTGACATTTGGGGGGATTCGTACCGTCCTGACATTTGGGGGGATTTGTACCGTCCTGACATTTGGGGGGGATTTGTACCGTCCTGACATTTGGGGGGGATTTGTACCGTCCTGACATTGGAGGGATTCGTACCGTCCTGACATTTGGAGGGATTCGTACCGTCCTGACATTTGGGGGGATTTGTACCGTCCTGACATTTGGGGGGGATTTGTACCGTCCTGACATTTGGGGGGGGATTTGTACCGTCCTGACATTGGGGGATTCGTACCGTCCTGACATTGGGGGGATTCGTACCGTCCTGACATTGGGGGGATTCGTACCGTCCTGACATTGGGGGGATTCGTACCGTCCTGACATTTGGAGGGATTTGTACCGTCCTGACATTTGGGGGGGGATTTGTACCGTCCTGACATTTGGGGGGGGATTTGTACCGTCCTGACATTTGGGGGGATTCGTACCGTCCTGACATTGGGGGGATTCGTACCGTCCTGACATTTGGGGGGATTCGTACCGTCCTGACATTTGGGGGGATTTGTACCGTCCTGACATTTGGAGGGATTTGTACCGTCCTGACATTTGGGGGGGGATTTGTACCGTCCTGACATTGGGGGGATTCGTACCGTCCTGACATTTGGGGGGATTCGTACCGTCCTGACATTTGGGGGGATTTGTACCGTCCTGACATTTGGGGGGATTTGTACCGTCCTGACATTTGGGGGGGGATTTGTACCGTCCTGACATTGGGGGGATTCGTACCGTCCTGACATTGGGGGGATTCGTACCGTCCTGACATTGGGGGGATTCGTACCGTCCTGACATTTGGGGGGGGATTCGTACCGTCCTGACATTTGGGGGGGGATTCGTACCGTCCTGACATTGGGAGGATTCGTACTGTCCCTGACATTTGGGGGGGGATTCGTACCGTCCTGACATTGGAGGGATTCATACTGTCCTGACATTTGGGGGGGGATTCGTACCGTCCTGACATTTGGGGGGATTCGTACCGTCCTGACATTTGGGGGGATTCGTACCGTCCTGACATTTGGGGGGATTCGTACCGTCCTGACATTTGGGGGGATTCGTACCGTCCTGACATTGGAGGGATTCGTACCGTCCTGACATTTGGGGGGGGATTCGTACCATCCTGACATTGGGGGGATTCGTACCGTCCTGACATTGGAGGGATTCGTACCGTCCTGACATTTGGGGGGATTCGTACCGTCCTGACATTTGGGGGGATTCGTACCGTCCTGACATTTGGGGGGGGATTCGTACCGTCCTGACACTGTAGGTCCTCAAGCAATGATATGGGCTCAGTCTTTTTCATTTAATAGAAAGCCTCAGCGGTGATCAAATACCAACAAAAGAAAGCTTTGTGTGAAAACAATTATATAAATGTCATTTGTGTACAGTGTTGCATGACCGCACAATGGCAGTCTAGGGACGGGTTGCCTTTTATAAACAGCACCCACCATTATGGACTGTGCGCGCAAAGTCACAATGGAACACCCGTCGTTGTACGGGACCTCTCTGCGAGGTCCCGATCATGTGATCACTGATTGGCCAATCAGTGATCCCATGCAGAGTAGGAAGCAAGATGTCACTTGTGACATCATTGCTTACTACGTGTGAAATCTGTGAATGATCACAGAGATCACATGGTACAGGGCTATTCACACCAGCCTTGTACCATGTGACAACCTGTGACCAATCACAGCTCACACAGTATTTCTCAATGGCTGCAAGAATGCAGCCAGAGAGAAGGAGAAATGATTGCTTTTACAGCCTTTATGGGTGTAAAAAAAAATCTTCATCACCCCCCCACAGGTAGTACAGTGTCACCATGGTGACACTGTACTGCTAGGGTGACAGTATGTAGAAAAAAAAAAAACAAATAATATAAAAAAAAAATAAAAATGTAAAAAAAAATTTTTTAATTATAATTTTTGGTTATAAACTAATTTGGGTTATTTTTTTTTTTTTACTAAAAAGATAACGGAATAAATTTTGGCCGAGATTAATGATGAAATATTATTTATTTGCAAAATGTTATAAGAAAAACACTTTTTTTCTAAATTTTTGGTCTTTTTCATTTATATAGCAAAAAAATAAAAATCCCAGCGATGAATAAATACCACCAAAATAAAGCTTTATCTGTCTCAAAAAAATGCAAAAAAATTCATATGGGTGCAGTGTTGCATGACCGCGCAATTGTCATTCAAAGTGTGATAGCGCCGGAAGGGGGTGAAAGTGTCCGGACTGGAAGGGGGTGAAAGTGTCCGGACTGGAAGGGGGGGGAGTGTCCGGACTGGAAGGGGGGGGAGTGTCCGGACTGGAAGGGGGGGGGGGAGTGTCCGGACTGGAAGAGGGGGGAGTGTCCGGACTGGAAGGGGGGGGGGTGTCCGGACTGGAAGGGGGGGGGTTTCCGGACTGGAAGGGGGGGGGGGGGGAGTGTCCGGACTGGAAAGGGGGGGGGGGGAGTGTCCGGACTGGAAAGGGGGGGGGGGGAGTGTCCGGACTGGAAAGGGGGGGGGGGGAGTGTCCGGACTGGAAAGGGGGGGGGAGTGTCCGGACTGGAAAGGGGGGGGGGGGGGGAGTGTCCGGACTGGAAAGGGGGGGGGGGTGTCCGGACTGGAAAGGGGGGGGAGTGTCCAGACTGGAAAGGGGGGGGGAGTGTCCGGACTGGAAAGGGGGGGGGGGAGTGTCCGGACTGGAAGGGGGGGGGAGTGTCTGGACCAGGGGCGGACTGACCATTTAGAAACTCAGGCACTGCCCGAGGGCCCGGGGTCAGTAGGGGGCCCCATGAGATGCCCCTGGTACCTTTTTAATAGGCTTTTTGAGTTTTGGAAAGGACACAAGGGCCCCATGATCCCCTATTGCCCGGGGGCCCCATGAGTTGTCAGTCTGCCCTGGTCCGGACTGGAAGGGGGTGAAAGTGTCCGGACTGGAAGTGGTTAAAGTAGCGCAGTGCTGAATAGCAAAAAATTGTCCTGGACATGAAGGGGTAAAAAAAGTGGTTAATATCCGCCCGACCTCCCAGAAAGACACGCAATTCATGAGCGTTGCCAGATAATATGAATGGCCTCACATACAGCACATGCGACATGTGATGCTGCCGTGACGCATTCATGAACATGTATGTTACTGCAATGCAGGATTGTAAATGAGCCCCAATTGTCCCCATTCAGGGACCTAAATGTGGCCCCTCGTTATCCTTCTTATTTGATGGTTTGATTTTTACAGACAGGGAGCCAAAAAGATGAAGAAAAGAACAATGAAAGTGACAGTACAGAACAGCGGCGGACTGACAACTCATGGGGCCCCCGGGTAATAGGGGATCATGGGGCCCCTGTGTCCTTACCCACACTCAAACCACACCCAAAAAAGCCTATGAAAGGTACCAGGGGCATCTCATGGGGCCCCTTACTGACCCGGGCCCTCGAGCAGTGCCTGAGTTCCCAAATGGTCAGTCCGCCCCGGTACAGAATGACAAATCCAGAAGAACGGAAAACATCAAATAATCGACCTGCGAAAACTCGCCCCCAAATAAGGGCAAAAATCGACTTCACCTGAACAGCGCAACGAGCGAAAGCGAGAATTTCCTCTTTGGCGACATTTCATCTGTGGGGGAGGGGATGGCCATTTTCTAGCGATAAGAATTTCACCAAAATCCCTGAAAATCAGAAACTGGGGTGGACAAGCGAGCTGTATATGGGCTCCCTGGCCCCGCATCGGAGCCCTCCAGAGACCTTCTTCTGAAAATGCTCTTTGTCTGGCTGATGTTCTGGGTGGACATTGTACCTTTCCCCTGACTGTGTGAGTCCCGGGGGTGGGGGAGGGGCGCACAGGTGCTGCAATCAGTCCTCCTGTTCAGCTTGTGTCTTGTGAAGTGAACTAAACACCGGAGATTATCCCAGCGGGATCTGATCCGCGATCCGTGAGTAACATTCTGCTTTTGGTATTATAATTACATTGTGAGTGATATGGAGAGACGAGGCTATGAGGAGGATCGGGCGTCAGGGATGAGGATCGGGCGTCAGGGATGAGGATCGGGCTCAGGGATGAGGATCGGGCGTCAGGGATGAGGATCGGGCATCAGGGATGAAGATCAGGCTTAGGGATGAGGATCGGGCGTCAGGGATGAGGATCGGGCATCAGGGATGAGGATCGGGCTCAGGGATGAGGATCGGGCGTCAGGGATGAAGAATGGGCGTCACGGATGAGGATCGGGCTCAGGGATGAAGATCGGGCTTAGGGATGAGGATCGGGCGTCAGGGATGAGGATCAAATGTCAGGAATGAGCATCGGGCGTCAGGGACAAGGATCGGGTGTCAGGGACGAGAATCGGGCTCAGGGACGAGGATCGGGCTCAGGGACGAGGATCGGGCGTCACGGATGAGGATCGGGCGTCACGGATGAGGATTGAGCTCAGGGACGAGAATCGGGCTCAGGGACGAGGATCGGGCTCAGGGACGAGGATCGGGCGTCAAGGATGAAGATCGGGCTCAGGGACGAGGGTCGGGCGTCACGGATGAGGATCGGGCATCAGGGACGAGGATCGGGCCTCAGGGACGAGGATCGGGCATCACGGGTGAGGATCGGGCTCAGGGATGAGAATCGGGCTCAGGAATGAGAATCGGACGTCAGGGTTAAGGATCGGGCTCAGGGACGAGGATCGGGTCCGGGGACGAGGATCGGGTCCATGGATGAGGATCGGGCATCACGGATGAGGATCGGGCTCAGGGACGAGGATCAAGCTCAGGGATGAGGATCGGGAGTCACGGATGAGGATCGAGCTCAGGGACGAGGATTGGGCTCAGGGACGAGGATCGGGCGTCAAGGATGAGGATCGGGCTCAGGGACGAGGATCGGGCGTCAAGGATGAGGATCGGGCTCAGGGACGAGGATCGGGTGTCACGGATGAGGATCGGGCATCAGGGATGAGGATCGGGCTCAGGGACGAGGATCGGGCGTCACGGATGAGGATCGGGCTCAGGGATGAGAATCGGGCTCAGGAATGAGAATCGGACGTCAGGGATAAGGATCGGGCTCAGGGACGAGGATCGGGTCCGGGGACGAGGATCGGGTCCAGGGATGAGGATCGGGAGTCACGGATGAGGATCGAGCTCAGGGACGAGGATCGGGCTCAGGGACGAGGATCGGCGTCAAGGATGAGGATCGGGCTCAGGGACGAGGATCGGGCGTCAAGGATGAGGATCGGGCTCAGGGACGAGGATCAGGGCGTCAGGGATGAGGATCGGGCTCAGGGATGAGGATCGGGCTCAGGGACGAGGATCGGGCTCAGGGACGAGGATCGAGCTCAGGGACGAGGATCGGGCTCAGGGACGAGGATCGGGCTCAGGGACGAGGATCGGGCATCAGGGACGAGGATCAGGCATCAGGGACGAGGATCGGGCTCAGGGACGAGGATCAGGCATCAGGGACGAGGATCGGGCTCAGGGACGAGGATCGGGCATCAGGGACGAGGATCGGGCTCAGGGATGAGGATCGGGCTCAGGGACGAGGATCAGGCATCAAGGACGAGGATCGGGCTCAGGGACGAGGATCAGGCGTCAGGGACGAGGATCGGGCTCAGGGACGAGGATCAGGCGTCAGGGATGATACTAATGTATCAGAAACACACAGTGAGCGGATAATCGAAGATTCTCTATAACACATGGCGCAAAAAAAAAAAAGCTTGTTCACTCAGAGGGCGGTAAAATCAGGTGGTTGAGCTGCGGTTTTGCCTCCTCTCCCCGACTGAACAAGGACATGCAGCCATGTTGGCCAATACACATGCCGCGACTGCAGCAAACATTCAGAAATAGACACTTTTGGCAGATGGGCGGCACAAGCAACGATCCCAGCGAGTGCCATGCATGCAGTGGTTTGGTATTCTGAGGGTTAAAACAGGCAGCGAGGAGGCGGCACGTCTCAGATTTGGGGCCAGCCGTTCGGCACACGTGTGAATGAGCCCTGGGATGCAATGCCGGGCCCTGCACCATGTATGTGACCATATTATCATTCGCCAGTCACAAAGCTGTGTTTGCGCGTCATTCCGGACTCGGGGGGGGGGGGGGGGTCGATTTTACTTAAAGGGTAACTCCTCTTTCGTGGGGGAAATAGCAAATAAAAAAAAATATATAACGTTTACAAATGCAACACAAGTCATATTGTAATTGGATGTTATTAAAAATTCCCGTTCCTTCTCCGTCTGCATCCACGGCCAATTTCTGCAAAATGCAACATGGCCGCCTGGGAGGTACGCAGATGATATACAGAGAGCCCCCCCCCCCCCCGATTGGGCTCACTGACTTTACCAGAAATTAGTCAGATTTTAGGCATCCCCTGCAACAGACATTTCAGTTTTGGTGAGATACTCCCCAAGGGTTAAATCCTTCTAAAGGGATGCAGACCCCGCCGCTTTCCTCATGAGAGCCCTGCAGGTGCAGCAGCTGATCGATGACCATAAAGTCGCTCCCATTCACTCTGCACACGGACACACAAATACACATGGACACACAAACACACACGGACACACAAACACACACGGACACACAAACACACACAGACACAGACAAACACACACGGACACACAAATACACACGGACACACAAACACACACGGACACACAAACACACACGGACACACAAACACACACGGACACACAAACACACACGGACACACAAACACACACGGACACACAAACACACACGGACACACAAACACACACGGACACACAAACACACACGGACACAGACAAACACACACGGACACACAAACACACACGGACACACAAACACACACGGACACAGACAAACACACGGACACACAAACACACACGGACACACAAACACACGGACACACAAACACACACAAACACACATGGACACAGACAAACACACACGGACACACAAACACACACGGACACACAAACACACACGGACACACAAACACACACGGACACACAAACACACGGACACACAAACACACACGGACACACAAACACACGGACACACAAACACACCACACGGACACACAAACACACAAACACACACAGACACACGGACACACAAACACACACGGACACACAAACACACACGGACACACAAACACAGACGGACACACAAACACACACGGACACACAAACACACATGGACACAGACAAACACACACGGACACACAAACACACAGACACACAAACACACACGGACACAGACAAACAGATATTTCTTCAGAGCAACAAAAGGTCAGAATCTGCTACAAAGTGTTACAATCCCTACAATGTACAGAGATCACCCGGAGGGGGGAGGGGGAGGAGGGGCTTTTCTCAACAGAAGTGGAGTTACCCTTTAAGGCAAATAGACTGAGCACTCACTCATATACTGTATATATATATATCATGTTGAAATGCATTTTTATATATTACAAAATATATGAAAATAATTATTTTAAATATATTCTTTTAGATTTTTTTTGACATATAAAAAAAAGTAATTTTTACATATATTTGAAATACTGCAATTTTGGCTGTACTCAATATATTTTCAATAAATATATATATACACACACTTTATGTTGAAATGCGTTTTTATTACAAAATATATGAAAAATAAAAATACATTAAAATATTAATAAAACATTTAAAAATACATTAAAATTATTATCATTAAAACATTAAAAATATTTGTAACAATACAGTTTCAAATCTACTGAATGTCTTTAAAAATACATTTAATCTACATTTTTGGAATGCGTTTATAGATATATGTAAATGTCTTAGTACATGGGGGATTAGTGGAGGGAATTGTGTTCTTCGGAGGGGAGATTCGGTGTGAGTGTGGGGGGGGGGGGTTGTGATAGGAGGGGAGATTCGGTGTGAGTGTGGGGGGGGGGGGGTTGTGATAGGAGGGAGATTCGGTGTGAGTGTGGGGGGGGGGTTGTGATAGGAGGGGAGATTCGGTGTGAGTGTGTGGGGGGGGGGGGTTGTGATAGGAGGGGAGATTCGGTGTGAGTGTGGGGGGGGGGGTTGTGATAGGAGGGGAGGATTCGGTGTGAGTGTGGGGGGGGGGGGTTGTGATAGGAGGGAGATTCGGTGTGAGTGTGGGGGGGGGGGTTGTGATAGGAGGGGAGATTCAGTGTGAGTGTGTGGGGGGGGGGTTGTGATAGGAGGGGAGATTCGGTGTGTGTGGTGTGGGGGGGGGGGGTTGTGATAGGAGGGGAGATTCGGTGTGTGTGTGTGTGGGGGGGGGGTTGTGATAGGAGGGGAGATTCGGTGTGAGTGTGGGGGGGGGGTTGTGATAGGAGGGGAGATTCAGTGTGAGTGTGTGGGGGTGTTGTGATAGGAGGGGAGATTCGGTGTGAGTGTGGGGGGGGGGGGTTGTGATAGGAGGGGGAGATTCGGTGTGTGTGTGTGGGGGGGGGTTGTGATAGGAGGGGAGATTCGGTGTGAGTGTGGGGGGGGGGGTTGTGATAGGAGGGGAGATTCGGTGTGTGTGTGTGGGGGGGGGGGTTGTGATAGGAGGGGAGATTCGGTGTGAGTGTGGGGGGGGGGGTTGTGATAGGAGGGGAGATTCGGTGTGTGTGTGGGGGGGGGGTTGTGATAGGAGGGGAGATTCGGTGTGTGTGTGGGGGGGGGGGGGTTGTGATAGGAGGGGAGATTCGTGTGTGTGTGTGTGGGGGGGGGGGGTTGTGATAGGAGGGGAGATTCGGTGTGTGTGTGTGTGGGGGGGGGGGTTGTGATAGGAGGGGAGATTCGGTGTGAGTGTGGGGGGGGGGTTGTGATAGGAGGGGAGATTCAGTGTGAGTGTGTGGGGGGGTTGTGATAGGAGGGGAGATTCGGTGTGAGTGTGGGGGGGGGGGGGGGTTGTGATAGGAGGGGAGATTCGGTGTGTGTGTGGGGGGGGGGTTGTGATAGGAGGGGAGATTCGGTGTGAGTGTGGGGGGGGGGGGTTGTGATAGGAGGGGAGATTCGGTGTGTGTGTGTGGGGGGGGTTGTGATAGGGAGGGGAGATTCGGTGTGAGTGTGGGGGGGGGGTTGTGATAGGAGGGGAGATTCGGTGTGTGTGTGGGGGGGGGGGTTGTGATAGGAGGGAGATTCGGTGTGTGTGTGGGGGGGGGGTTGTGATAGGAGGGGAGATTCGGTGTGAGTGTGGGGGGGGGGTTGTGATAGGAGGGGAGATTCGGTGTGTGTGTGGGAGGGGGGGGTTGTGATAGGAGGGGAGATTCGGTGTGTGTGTGGGGGGGGGGTTGTGATAGGAGGGGAGATTCGGTGTGTGTGTGGGGGGGGTTGTGATAGGAGGGGAGATTTAGGGGTAGAGGATGCTAGGAGGGGGAGGAGAGGGGATTTGTGCTGTAGGTGTATGGGAGGATAGCTGGGGGGGGGGATTTTGCCTTCTCCAGTCCCTCTGTCGGTCCTGAGGCAGACCCAAGTCTCTATATGACCGATGTGACCTGTGTTGACAATGCCCCCCCCCCCCCCCCCGCATGACACCCAAGCTAGCAGACATCTGGGGTTGTCAGCCTCATTCCCCGGGTCATTGTCACACTACAAATGTCAGTTTTTGTACATTTTCTTTATGACATGATGGAGTTTTGATGAATGGAGTAATGATTTCCCCTTCCCATGCTCCGGCTGACACCTCCATCAGTCGGTGTCACACACATATTAGTGTCACTTTGGGCCAAATTTAATAAGATTTAATAAGAGACACAAAGTGACTGATTTCATAAAAGGTGAAAATGTTAAAACCCGTCACCAAATTAATTAGCACTTCACGCATTTTCCTCTTCACAAGTCAGATTGAAAAATAATGCTGACTGATTGGTTTTCATCGGGGTCGAGGTGGACAGGAAATGTTCAAATACTCGATACATTGAAGGTCTGTATGGGATCAAAGATCACTGACACCGGGACAATGCGGGACGTATGACACCACTGCAGGTCATGTGACGTCTCCTCAACTACAAACTATAGAAATAATAATGTGATATTTACAAAATAATTCACATAAATTCCAATATAACTTGTAGTAATGAGGAGGTGCAGAACAAAGACACCCTGAGACTTGGGGGCCCCAGAACAATGACACCCTGTGACTTGGGGGCCCCAGAACAATCACACCCTGTGACTTGGGGCCCCAGAACAAAGACACCCTGAGACTTGGGGGCCCCAGAAAAATGACACCCTGAGACTTGGGGGCCCCAGAACAATGACACCCTGTGACTTGGGGGCCCCAGAACAATGACACCCTGTGACTTGGGAGCCCCCAGAACAATGACACCCTGAGACTTGGGGCCCCAGAACAATGACACCCTGAGACTTGGGGGCCCCAGAACTTGGGGCCCCAGAACAATGACACCCTGAGACTTGGGGGCCCCCAAACAATGACACCCTGAGACTTGGGGGTCCCAGAACAAAGACACCCTGAGACTTGGGGGCCCCAGAACAATGACACCCTAAGACTTGGGGGCCCCAGAACAATGACACCCTAAGACTTGGGGGCCCCAGAACAATGACACCCTGACACTTGGGGCCCCAGAACAATGACACCCTGAGACTTGGGGGTCCCAGAACAAAGACACCCTGAGACTTGGGGGCCCCAGAACAATGACACCCTGAGACTTGGGGGCCCCAGAACAATGACACCCTGAGACTTGGGGCCCCAGAACAATGACACCCTGTGACTTGGGGGCCCCAGAACAATGACACCCTGAGACTTGGGGCCCCAGAACAATGACACCCTGAGACTTGGGGGCCCCAGAACAATGACACCCTGAGACTTGGGGCCCCCGAACAATGACACCCTGAGACTTGGGGGCCCCAGAACAATGACACCCTGAGACTTGGGGCCCCAGAACAATGACACCCTGAGACTTGGGGGCCCCAGAACAATGACACCCTGACACTTGGGGGCCCCCGAACAATGACACCCTGAGACTTGGAGGCCCCAGAACAATGACACCCTGAGACTTGGGGGCCCCAGAACAATGACATCCTGAGACTTGGGGGTCCAGAACAATCACATCCTGGGACTTGGGGGTCCAGAACAATGACACCCTGACACTGGGGGGTCCCAGAACAATGACATCCTGACACTTGGAGATCCCAGAACAATGACACCCTGACACTTGGGGGTCCAAGAACAATGACACCTTGCCACTTGGGGGTCCCAGAACAATGACTCCCAAGTGCCAGTGTGTCATTGTTCTGGAACCCCCAAGTGTTAGGGTGTCATTGTTCTGGAGCCCCCAAGTGTCAGGGTGTCATTGTTCTGGAACCCCCAAGTGTCAGGATGTCATTCTTCTGGACCCCTCAGGTGTCAGGGTGTCATTGTTCTGGGACCCCCAAGTGTCAGGGTGTCATTGTTTGGGACCACCCAAGTGTCACGGTGTCATTATTCTGGAACCCCCAAGTATCAGGGTGTCATTGTTCGTGACCCCCAACTGTCACGGTGTCATTGTTCTGGAACCCCCAAGTGGCAGAATGTAATTGTTCTGGAACCCCCAATATGTCAGGGTGTCATTGTTCTGGGACCCCAAGTGTCAGGGTGTCATTGTTCTTGACCCCCAAGTATCAGGGTGTCATTGTTCTGGGACCCCCAAGTATCAGGGTGTCATTGTTCTGGGACCCCAAAGTGTCAGGGTGTCATTGTTCGGGACCCCAAAGTGTCAGGGTGTCATTGTTCTGGGACCCCCACGTAGGTTAACACAGAGCCTATGGGTTAGGGATGCCATCTTTGAAGATCAGACACTTTTTATCTGGGGACAGACTCCTAAAATCTGGGACTGTCCCCGGAAAATTGTGGACATCTGGTCATCCCGCTCCAAGTGTCAGTGCGCCATTGTTCTGGGACCCCCAAGTGTCAGTGCGCCATTGTTCTGGGGCCCCAAGTGTTAGTGCACCATTGTTCTGGGGCCCCAAGTGTCAGTGCGCCATTGTTCTGGGGCCCCCAAGTGTCAGTGCGCCATTGTTCTGGGGCCCCCAAGAGTCAGTGCGCCATTGTTCTGGGGCCCCCAAGTGTCAGTGTGCCATTGTTCTGGGGCCCCAAGTGTTAGTGCACCATTGTTCTGGGCCCCAAGTGTCAGTGCGCCATTTTTCTGGGGCCCCAAGTGTTGGGTTTGTCCAAGAACAATGAAATCTGCTCATCTCACATATCTATAAAGCTCGGCAATGACAGTGGTGGGATCTCAGGAGTTCGATCGATGCCCCACAATCCTCCGGAAGGTTCAACTCTTCTACATACAAGTTTCTCCAATCAGAATGTGGTTGGACTTGGAGGGCCAGGCTAAGATTTAAAGGCCATGTCCACTTTTCTAGTCACCGACAGCCGGGTCCCCATGACGGGGGCCCCCATGAAGGGGCTCATTGAAGGATTGAAGTATGTATCTATTTCTCACCAGAAGAAATTCTGCTATAATGTGATGAGTGTAATGAGGGTGTCATTGTTCTGGGACCCCCAAGTGTCAGGGTGTCATTGTTCTAGGACCCCCAAGTGTCAGGGTGTCATTGTTCTGGGACCCCAAATGTCAGTGTATCATTGTTCTGGACCCCCAAGTGTCAGTGTATCATTGTTCTGCACCCCCAAGTGTCAGGGTGTCATTGTTCTGGGACCCCAAATGTCAGTGTATCATTGTTCTGGGAACCTCCACTTTTAGGGTGTCATTGTTCTGGGACTCTCAATTCTCAGGGTGTCATTGTTCTGGGACCCGCAAGTGTCAGGTTGTCATTGTTCTGGACCCCCAAGTGACACGGTGTCGTAGTTCTGGAACCCCAAGTGGCAGGGTGTCATTGTTCTGGAACCCCCAAGTGTCAAGGTGTCATTGTTCTGGAACCCCCAAGTGACACGGTGTTGTAGTTCTGGAACCCCAAGTGGCAGGGTGTCATTGTTCTGGAACCCCCAAGTGTCAGGGTGTCATTGTTCTGGAACCCCCAAGTGACACGGTGTCGTAGTTCTGGAACCCCAAGTGGCAGGGTGTCATTGTTCTGGAACCCCAAGTGGCAGGGTGTCATTGTTCTGGAACCCCCACGTAGATTAACACAGAGCCTATGGGTTAGGGATGCCATCTTTGGAGATCAGACACTTTTTATATGGGGACAGACTCCTAAAATATGGGACTGTCCCCGGAAATTGTGGACATCTGGTCACCCCGCTCCAAGTGTCAGTGCGCCATTGTTCTGGGACCCCCAAGTGTCAGTGCGCCATTGTTCTGAGGCCCCCAAGTGTCAGTGCGCCATTGTTCTGGGGCCCCAAGTGTCAGTGCGCCATTGTTCTGGGACCCCCAAGTGTCAGTGCGCCATTTTTCTGGGTACCCGAGTGTTGGGTTTGTCCAAGAACAATGAAATCTGCTCATCTCACATATCTATAAAGCTCGGCAATGACAGTGGTGGGATCTCAGGAGTTCGATCGATGCCCCACAATCCTCCGGAAGGTTCAACTCTTCTACATACATTGTTCTGGGACCCCCAAGTGTCAGGGTGTCATTGTTCTGGGACCCCCAAGTGTCAGGGTGTCATTGTTCTGGGACCCCTAAGTGTCAGGGTGTCATTGTTCTGGGACCCCCAAGTGTCAGGGTGTCATTGTTCTGGGACCCCAAATGACAGTGTATCATTGTTCTTGACCCCCAAGTGTCAGGGTGTCATTGTTCTGGAATCCCCAAGTGTCAGGGTGTCATTGTTTGGGACCGCCAAGTGACACGGTGTCATTGTTCTGGAACCCACATGTAGATGAACACAGAGCCTATGGGTTAGGGATGCCATCTTTGGAGATCAGACACTTTTTATCTGGGGACAGACTCCTAAAATATGGGACTGTCCCCGGAAATTGTGGACATCTGGTCACCCCGCTCCAAGTGTCAGTGCGCCATTGTTCTGGGAACCCCAAGTGTCAGTGCGCCATTGTTCTGGGACCCCCAAGTGTCAGTGCTCCATTGTTCTGGGACCCCCAAGTGTCAGTGCTCCATTGTTCTGGGACCCCCAAGTGTCAGTGCTCCATTGTTCTGGGGCCCCAAGTGTTGGGTTTGTCCAAGAACAATGAAATCTGCTCATCTCACATATCTATAAAGCTCGGCAATGACAGTGGTGGGATCTCAGGAGTTCGATCGATGCCCCACAATCCTCCGGAAGGTTCAACTCTTCTACATACAAGTTTCTCCAATCAGAATGTGGTTGGACTTCGAGGGCCAGGCCAAGATTTAAAGGTCATGTCCACTTTTCTAGTCACCGACAGCCGGGTCCCCATGACGGGGCCCCCATGAAGGGGCTCATTGAAGGATTGAAGTATGTATCTATTTCTTACCAGAAGAGATTCTGCTACAATGTGATGAGTGTAATGAGGGTGTCATTGTTCTGGGACCCCAGAGTGTCAGGGTGTCATTGTTCTGGAACCCCCAAGTGTCAGGGTGTCATTGTTCTGGGACTCCCAAGTTTCAGGGTGTCATTGTTCTGGACCCCCAAGTGACACGGTGTCGTAGTTCTGGAACCCCAAGTGGCAGGGTGTCATTGTTCTGGAACCCCCAAGTGTCAGGGTGTCATTGTTCTGGAACCCCCAAGTGACACGGTGTCGTAGTTCTGGAACCCCAAGTGGCAGGGTGTCATTGTTCTGGAACCCCCAAGTGTCAGGGTGTCATTGTTCTGGAACCCCCAAGTGACACGGTGTCATTGTTCTGGAACCCCCACGTAGATTAACACAGAGCCTATGCGTTAGGGATGCCATCTTTGGAGATCAGACACTTTTTATATGGGGACAGACTCCTAAAATATGGGACTGTCCCCGGAAATTGTGGACATCTGGTCACCCCGCTCCAAGTGTCAGTGCGCCATTGTTCTGGGAACCCCAAGTGTCAGTGCGCCATTGTTCTGGGAACCCCAAGTGTCAGTGCGCCATTGTTCTGGGAACCCCAAGTGTTAGTGCGCCATTGTTCTGGGGCCCCAAGTGTTAGTGCGCCATTGTTCTGGGGCCCCAAGTGTTGGGTTTGTCCAAGAACAATGAAATCTGCTCATCTCACATATCTATAAAGCTCGTCAATGACAGTGGTGGGAACTCAGGAGTTCGATCGATGCCCCACAATCCTCTGGAAGGTTCAACTCTTCTACATACAAGTTTCTCCCATCTGAATGCGGTTGGACTTGGAGGGCCAGGCCAAGATTTAAAGGCCATGTCCACTTTTCTAGTCACCGACAGCCGGGTCCCCATGAATGGGCTCATTGAAGGATTGAAGTATGTATCTATTTCTCACCAGAAGAGATTCTGCTACAATGTGATGAGTGTAATGAACAACGCGCTGAATAATGCGCCGCGCGCCCTTGTTATGGAGGTGTTAATTCCACTGTCGTTAGGTGACGTATTAAGTAGTGATGGCGTTAGGTGTGTTTAGGTTTTGGCTCCGCAAGAGGAAAAATTAGCACCAGGTGTCAGCGTTCGATGTCTTGGCAGAAAAAAATGTTGTCTGAATGTCAATCACTCATTATCACGTCGCTGTGTTTCCAGGGGCATTTCACAGCGACAACAAATGTCGTGTCATAGTGCGAACGCCATCATTACCGTCTACTACAATCAGCCGCCATAGTGACTTGTAGCCGCACTTAATAGAAAGTATTCGAGTCTCGGAAATATCTCTGAAGGCTTCAGAGGAAAGACAAATATCGGAGGTTTTTTTTCACTAGAAAAAAATATAAAATTTTCTAATTTGTGACCTCGAGATTGATGGCTTTATATTTTTTAATATATTAATATTTGTTAAATATACACCATATTGCCCCAAGTATTGGTCCGCCGGCCTTTCCACACACATGACCTTTAATGGCCCCCCAGTCTTAGTCTGTAGGCTACAATATTGAGTTGGCCCCGCCCTTTCCACACACATGACCTTTAATGGCCTCCTAATCTTAGTCCATAGGGTTCAATATTGAGTTGGCCCCGCCCTTTCCACACACATGACCTTTAATGGCCCCCCAGTCTTGGTCCGTAGGGTTCAATATTGAGTTGGCCCCGCCCTTTCCACACACATGACCTTTAATGGCCTCCTAATCTTAGTCCATAGGGTTCAATATTGAGTTGGCCCCGCCCTTTCCACACACATGACCTTTAATGGCCCCCCAGTCTTGGTCTGTAGGGTTCAATATTGAGTTGGCCCCGCCCTTTGCAGCTATAACAGCTTCAACTCTTCTGGGAAGGCCCCCCTCAAGGTTTAGGAGGGTGTCTATGGGAAGGTTGGACCATTCTTCCAGAAGCACATTTGTCAGGTCAGGCACTGATGTCGGGGGAGGAGGCCTGGCTCGCAGTTCCGCTCTAATTCATCCCAAAGGTGTTCTATGGGGTTGAGGTCAGGACTCTGTGCAGGACAGTCAAGTTCCTCCACCCCAAACTGGCTCCTCCATGTCTTTATGGACCTTGCTTTGTGTACTGGTGGGCAGTCATGTTGGAACAGGAAGGGGCCATCCCCAAACTCTTCCCACAAAGTTGGGAGCATGAAATTGTCCAAAATGTCACCTTAAGAGTTCCCTTCACTGGAACTAGGGGGCCAAGCCCAACCCCTGAAAAACATCCCCCACCATAATCCCCCCTCCACCAAACTTTACACTTGGCACAATGCAGTCAGGCAAGTACCGTTCTCCTGGCCACCGCCAAACCCAGACACGTCAATCAGATTGCCAGACAGAGAAGTGTGATTGGTCCCTCCGGAGAACATGTCTCCACTGCTCTAGAGTCCAGTGGCGGCGTGCTTTACACCACGGCATCTGCCGCTTTGCATTCCACTTGGTGATGGAAGGCTTGGATGCAGCTGCTCGGCCATGGAAACCCATTCCATGAAGCTCTCTACGCACTGTTGTTGGGCTCATCTGAAGGCCACACCAAGTTTGGAGGTCTTTAGCTATTGACTCCGCAGACAGTTGGTGACTTCTGCGCACTGTGCGCTTCAGCATGCGCTGACCCCGCCCTGTCATGTGACGTGGCCTACCACTTGGTGGCTGAGTGGCTGTTGTTCCCAGTGGCTTCCACTTTGTTATAATCCCACTAACAGTTGAGCGTGGAATATTTAGTAGCCAGGAAATGTCACGGATGGACTTATTGCCCAGGTGGCCACCTATCATGGGACCACGCTTGGAGTCACTGAGCTCCTGAGAGCGACCCATTCTTTCACCAATGTTTGTAGAAGCAGTCTGCATGCCTAGGGGATGGATTGTATACACCTGTGTCCATGGAGGGGATTGGAACAACTGAATCACATGATATGGAGGGGATTGGAACACCTGAATCACATGATATGATGGAGATTGGAGCACCTGAATCACATGATTGGGAGGAGATTGGAACACCTGAATCACATGATATGCAAGGGATTGGGACAACGGAATCACATGATTTGGAGGGGATTGGAACACCTGAATCACATGATATGGAGGGGATTGGAACACCTGGATCACATGATTGGGAGGGGATTGGAACACCTGAATCACATGATTGGGAGGGGATTGGAACACCTGAATCACATGATATGGAGGGGATTGGAACACCTGAATCACATGATATGGAGGGGATTGGAACACCTGAATCACATGATATGGAGGGGATTGGAACACCTGAATCACATGATATGGAGGGCAGGGACAATACTTAGGGCAATATAGTGTATATTATTGTTTTATTATACTTAATATTAATCAATATTATATTATTATGCTATTACAATTCATTTTATATACTTATTATAATTTAATATATAATATTTAATTAATGTTTTATTTAGTTTTATATATATTTATATTTGTATATAATATTTTTATTTAATATTTTATTTACATTATATTCTGATTTTAATATTTAATAAATATATATATTTTATGTTAATATTAATATTTCTCACAAGTTATCAAACACATAATAGTGGATCTCTCCCCTCCCCCAGTGATCAGACTGGACACTGTAAATTTATAGCAAAGGTGCGAGGCTGCAGCAAGGGCTGATTTGTGTCAGACATTTGTGAACACAGAATTGCACAGGCATCAGGATTTACGATTGTTTAATCTCCGAGCCACCATCTCAGCCTTCCAAATACTTACCATATGAGTATCCCTAAGGTCATCTAGTCTATTCTGGTACAAACCTGGAAAGTGTGTGTCGGTAATGGGGGGGTACTAGGCAAATGCAACATGTTTTTATTACATATCGTCACTGGGTCTCTGTGCTTCTGTATCCAATATAGTCAGATCATGGCTGGGGGGGAGGGGCCAGTACAAAGGTTCCTTGAAACATCACAGCCCCCTGCCTCAGTACTCCTCTCAGAAACCCTCAGTCCTGATGCAAGCAGTGGGCGGGCTCTTGGGAGGAGTTATGTAAATATCAAAATGCCTTGAAGAGTGGATGACAGTCTGGAGGAGTAGGCTTCCTAGGCAGGCTGTATTTGCATAGGAAACGCCCACATGTGATGCTGAGCTTCTATGATTGAAAGACCTAATCCAATGAAGGGGCGGGGCCAGGTACAGTCAGGCTGGGGAGGAAAATACTGGATGACGCTGGAGTCGGTACACCTGTGCAAGACTAGGAGGAGGAGCCGGTACACCTGTGCAAGACTGAAGGGGAGGAGCCAGTACACCTGTGCAAGACTGAAGGGAGGAGCCAGTACACCTGTGCAAGACTGAAGGGGAAGAACCGGCACGCTTGTGCAAGACTGAAGGGGAGGAGCCAGTACACCTGTGTAAGACTGAAGGGGAGGAGTCGGTACACCTGTGCAAGACTAAAGGGGAGGAGCACCGTACACCTGTGTAAGACTGAAGGGGAGGAGTCGGTACACCTGTGCAAGACTAAAGGGGAGGAGCACCGTACACCTGTGTAAGACTGAAGGGGAGGAGCCGGTACACCTGTGCAAGACTGGAGGGGAGGAGCTGCTACATTTGTGCAAGACTTGGGGGGAGGAGCTGTACAAGACTGAAGTGGAGGAACCGGTACACTTGTGCAAGGCAGAAGGGGAGGAGCCGGTACACCTGTGTAAGACTGAAGGGGAGGAGCTGGTACACCTGTGCAAGGCTGAAGGGGAGGAGCCGATACACCTGTGAAAGACTGAAGGGGAGGAGCCAGTACACCTGTGCAAGACTGGAGGGGAGTAGCTGCTACATCTGTGCAAAACTTGGGGGGAGGAGCTGGTACACCTGTACAAGACTGAAGTGGAGGAACCGGTACACCTGTGCAAGACTGAAGGGGAGGAGCCAGTACACCTGTGCAAGACTGAAGGGGAGGAGCCAGTACACCTGTGCAAAACTGGGGGGGGGAGCCGGTACACCTGTGCAAGACTGGGAGGAGGAGCCGGTACACCTGTGCAAGACTGAAGGGGAGGAGCCGGTACACCTGTGCAAGACTGAAGGGGAGGAGCTGGTACACCTGTGCAAGGCTGAAGGGGAGGAGCCGGTACACCTGTGTAAGACTGAAGGGGAGGAGCCGGTACACCTGTGCAAGACTGAAGGGGAGGAGCCGGTACACCTGTGCAAGACTAAAGGGGAGGAGCCGGTACACCTGTGCAAGACTAAAGGGGAGGAGCCGGTACACCTGTGCAAGGCTGAAGGGGAGGAGCCGGTACACCTGTGCAAGACTGAAGGGAAGGAGCTGGTACACCTGTGCAAGACTGGGAGGAGGAGCCAGTACACCTGTGCAAGACTGAAGGGGAGGAGCCGGTACACCTGTGCAAGACTGAAGGGGAGGAGCCGGTACACCTGTGCAAGGCTGAAGGGGAGGAGCCGGTACACCTGTGCAAGACTGAAGGGAAGGAGCCGGTACACCTGTGCAAGACTGAAGGGAAGGAGCCGGTACACCTGTGCAAGACTGGGAGGAGGAGCCAGTACACCTGTGCAAGACTGAAGGGGAGGAGCCGGTACACCTGTGTAAGACTGAAGGGGAGGAGCCGGTACACCTGTGCAAGACTGAAGGGGAGGAGCCGGCACACCTGTGCAAGACTGAAGGGGAGGAGCTGGTACACCTGTGCAAGACTGGAGGGGAGGAGCCAGTACACCTGTGCAAGACTGAAGGGGAGAAGCCGGTACACCTGTGTAAGACTGAAGGGGAGGAGCCGGTACACCTGTGCAAGACTGAAGGGGAGGAGCCGGTAAACCTGTGCAAGACTGAAGGGAAGGAGCTGGTACACCTGTGCAAGACTGGAGGGGAGGAGCCAGTACACCTGTGCAAGACTGAAGGGGAGGATCCAGTACACCTGTGCAAAAAAGGGGGGGAGGAGCAGGTACACCTGTGCAAGACTGGGAGGAGGAGCCGGTACACCTGTGCAAGACTGAAGGGGAGGAGCCGGTACACCTGTGCAAGACTGAAGGGGAGGAGCCGGTACACCTGTGCAAGGCAGAAGGGGAGGGGCCGGTACACCTGTGTAAGACTGAAGGGGAGGAGTCGGTACAACTGTGCAAGGCTGAAGGGGAGGAGCCGGTACAGCTTTGCAAGACTGAATGGGAGGAGCTGGTACACCTGTGCAAGACTGAAGGGGAGGAGCCGGTACACCTGTGCAAGACTATAGGGGAGGAGCCGGTACACCTGTGCAAAACTGAAGAGGAGGAGCCGATACACCTGTGTAAGACTGAAGGGGAGGTGCCCATACACGTGTGCAAGACTGAAGGGGAGGAGCTGGTACACCTGTGCAAGACTGAAGGGGAGGAGCCGGTACACCTGTGCAAGACTGGAGAGGAGGAATCGGTACACTTGTGCAAGGCAGAAGGGGAGGAGCCGGTACACCTGTGTAATGCTGAAGGGGAGGAGCTGGTACACCTGTGCAAGGCAGAAGGGGAGGAGCCGGTACACCTGTGATTAGACTGAAGGGGAGGAGCCGGTACACCTGTGAAAGACTGAAGGGGAGGTGTCGGTACAACTTTGCAAGACTGAAGGGGAGGAGCCGATACACCTGTGCAAGACTGGAGGGGAGGAACCGATACATCTGTGCAAGCCTGAAGGGGAGGAGCCAGTACACCTGTGCAAGACTGAAGGGGAGGAGCCAGTACACCTGTGCAAAAAAGGGGGGGAGGAGCCGGTACACCTGTGCAAGACTGAAGGGGAGGAGCCGGTACACCTGTGCAAGACTGAAGGGGAGGATCCGGTACACCTGTGCAAGGCAGAAGGGGAGGAGCCGGTACACCCGTGTAAGACTGAAGGGGAGGAGTCAGTACAGCTGTGCAAGGCTGAAGGGGAGGAGCCGGTACAGCTTTGCAAGACTGAATGGGAGGAGCTGGTACACCTGTGCAAGACTGAAGGGGAGGAGCCGGTACACCTGTGCAAGACTGAAGGGGAGGAGCCAGTACACCTGTGCAAGACTGGGAGGAGGAGCCGGTACACCTGTGCAAGACTGAAGGGGAGGAGCTGGTACACCTGTGCAAGGCTGAAGGGGAGGAGCTGGTACACCTGTGCAAGGCTGAAGGGGAGGAGCCGGTACACCTGTGTAAGACTGAAGGGGAGGAGCCGGTACACCTGTGCAAGACTGGAGGGGAGGAGCTGCTACATCTGTGCAAGACTTGGGGGGAGGAGCTGGTACACCTGTACAAGACTGAAGTGGAGGAACCAGTACAACTTTGCAAGACTGAAGGGAAGGAGCTGGTACACCTGTGCAAGACTGAAGGGGAGGAGCCAGTACACCTGTGCAAGACTGAAGGGGAGGAGCCAGTACACCTGTGCAAAACTGGGGGGGAGGAGCCGGTACACCTGTGCAAGACTGGGAGGAGGAGCCGGTACACCTGTGCAAGACTGAAGGGGAGGAGCTGGTACACCTGTGCAAGGCTGAAGGGGAGGAGCTGGTACACCTGTGCAAGGCTGAAGGGGAGGAGCCGGTACACCTGTGTAAGACTGAAGGGGAGGAGCCGGTACACCTGTGCAAGACTGGAGGGGAGGAGCTGCTACATCTGTGCAAGACTTGGGGGGAGGAGCTGGTACACCTGTACAAGACTGAAGTGGAGGAACCAGTACAACTTTGCAAGACTGAAGGGAAGGAGCTGGTACACCTGTGCAAGACTGAAGGGGAGGAGCCAGTACACCTGTGCAAGACTGAAGGGGAGGAGCCAGTACACCTGTGCAAAACTGGGGGGGAGGAGCCGGTACACCTGTGCAAGACTGAAGGGGAGGAGCCGGTACACCTGTGCAAGACTGAAGGGGAGGAGCCGGTACCCCTGTGCAAAACTGAAGGGGAGGAACCGGTACACTTGTGCAAGACTGAAGGGGAGGAGCTGGTACACCTGTGCAAGACTGAAGGGGAGGAGCCGATACACCTGTGCAAGACTGAAGGGGAGGAGCCGGTACCCCTGTGCAAGACTGAAGGGGAGGAGCCTGTACCCCTGTGCAAGATTGAAGGAGAGACCGGAGTTCTGCTTTAAATACGTATAAATGGAGTTTCCAATGTCCTGTGTATCACTTGGAATGTTCTGGAAGGAGACATGAAGGTGACCTCTGTTAGGTGGGGACACACAGGGGTTGGCGTCTGTTTGGCTCGGCCAATCCCCCTCCCCCCAGCATTGTCCATCCTAATCCTCGGTGATGTTGGACGTCGGCGGCGTCCGTCACTCCTGTTTGATGTTGGCGCACTCACAGATGGGATTGATTTCCGCGGCGATGTGTAAACGATACAAGAACATTAAATCGCATCCAACAACCTGATGACATCTCACTTCGCGGAGAATCCGAAGGAACTTCCGAGGACCAAATCGCTGAACAAATGAAGTCAAATCCCCCCCCCCCCCCCATTAAACGCCGTCCCTGTAATCGTTACGTAACGCTCGGGACCGGCTGCCATCCGCCTACAAAAATTTTTTTTTGATTATTCATCAGCTGGAAATGCGACACCAGAACGCCCGCCGCTCGCGCCGCTGGTCGGGCTTATTGTTAATGACAGAAGTAACCTTCGCTTTTTTTTTTTTGCGGTTTCCTGTCCAAATTTGGACGGTTTACAACCCTCAGGATTGTGATGGGGAAGGCAATCCGAGGAGCGGCGGGGGAGAACAGAGGCCGTATTGTAGTGTAATTGACCTTCGCTTGTCGCTCACGGCAGTCGGGGCGCGCGTGCTGCGGGGTGTCTGCGCCACAACAGGAAAGGGTAAACCCCAGATTGAGATCGTACTAAATTCATCAAATCTGCTGCGTCTTTTCGGGGGCAGCTCCCTGCCATCTGATCTCCATAAACCGAATTATTGCTGGCTGTGGGACAAGCCGAGGGGCGCCCGGGGCCAGCCGGTAATGGATGCCACATGGCGGTGACAATGGGCCCAACGCGCACAAGAATAGACGCGGGGAACTCGGCCTTTTATTGAATTTACCGAATGTAAACTGACTACACTTAGTGTGTTTAAATCGATCCGAGAGATAAGCCGCCGAGGCCGAAGCAGGCAGCCGCCCAAGAATGTGCCTGGGCTCATCGAGTTACCAGAATTACGGGGGAAAAAAAAAAAAAGACGGCGTGAGAAGAGCGCGCGGGGCCAACGCATCGCCGACTACCGGGACCGCCACTGCTGATTCTTTCTCCCCCTTACACCTCCGTCACGTCAAACCCGACTTACAGTGAAGTCGCAGGATTTCAAAGTCGGCGAGGTGCCGATTTTCAGCTGCGATTTGCAAGACATCCGACATTCGGGTGAATTTTCCGTTATTCGGAGACTCGGATGCATCCGAACTAAAAGTAACAATAGTAACGAATTTTAAAGATTTAGAAATAGCAAAACAAAATTCAGCCGAAATTTGAATCGATTTGAATTCCAAAACAAATTCAATTCGAAAACAGGAATAAAATAGAATAGAAAAAAAGGAAAAGAAAAGAATGGAATAGAAAAGAATAGAGTAAAACAGAACAAAACAGAATAGAAAACAAAAGAATAGAATAGAATGAATTAGAATAGAAAAGATTAGAATTGAAAAGAATAGAATCAATTGGAATAGAATAGAAAATCAAAGAATAGAAAATAAAAGACTGGAAATAAAGAATAGAATAGAATGAAATAGAATATAACTGTTTTCTGAAATTCAAATTTGAATAGAATACATTGGAATATAATATAAAATAGAAAAGAATAGAGGAAAAAAGAACAGAACACAAAATAAAAGGAGATAATAGAACAGAGTAAAACGGAACAAAATATAATAGAATGTAAAGGAATAGAAAAGAAAAGAAGAATGGAATAGAAAAGAACAGAACAAAATAGAATAGAGAATAAAGGAATAGAATAGAAAATGATAGAATCAATTAGAATAGAATATAAAAGATTAGAATAGAATAGAGTAGAAAAATCAAAGAATAGAAAAACAATAGACTAGAATGAAATAGGATATAACTGTTTTCTGAAATTCAAATTTGAATAGAACACATTGGAATAAAATAGAAACCAATAAAATAGAAATAGAGGAAAAAAGAACAGAACACAAAATAAAGGAAGATAATAGAACAGAGTAAAACAGAACAAAATAGAATAGAAAGTAAAGGAATAGAATAGAATGAATTAGAATAGAATAGAAAAGATTAGAATTGAAAAGAATAGAATCAATTGGAATAGAATAGAAAATCAAAGAATGGAAAAAAAAGAATAGCATAGAATGAAATAGAATATAACTGTTTTCTGAAATTCAAATTTGAATAGAATACGTTAGAATAGAATAGAAATCAATAGAGGAAAAAAGAACAGAAAACAAAATAAAAGGAGATAATAGAACAGAGTAAAACAGAACAAAATAGAATAAAAAGTAAAGGAATAGAATAGAAAAGAAGAATGGAATAGAAAAGAACAGAGTAAAACAGAACAAAATAGAATAGAAAATAATATAATCAATTAGAATAGAATATAAAAGATTAGAACAGAATAGAGTAGAAAAACAATAGAATAGAATGAAATAGGATATAACTGTTTTCTGAAATTGAAATTTGAATAGAATACATTAGAATAGAATATAAAACAATAAAATAGAAAAGAATAGAGGAAAAAAGAACAGAACACAACATTAAAGGAGATAATAGAACAGAGTAGAACAGAACAAAATAGAATAGAAAATAAAGGAATAGAATAGAAAAGGATAGAATCAATTAGAATAGAATATGAAAGATTAGAATAGAAAATGTAGGAATACAATATAAAAGATTAGAACAGAACAGAGTAAAAAAATCGAAGAATAGAAAAACAATAGAATAGAATGAAATAGAATACAACTGTTTTCTGAAATTCAAATTTGAATAGAATACATTAGAATAGAATAGAAAATGATAGAATAGAAAAGAATAGAGGGAAAAAGAACAGAACACAAAATAAAGGAAGATATTAGAACAGAGTAAAACAGAACAAAATAGAATAGAAAGTAAAGGAATAGAAAAGAAGAGAAGAATGGAATCGAAAAGAACAGAACAAAGTAAAACAGAACAAAACAGAGTAGAAAACAAAGGAATAGAACAGAATGAATTAGAATAGAATAGAAAGCAATAAAATAGAAAAGAATAGAGGTAAAAAGAACAGAACACAAAATAAAAGAAGATAATAGAACAGAGTAAAACAGGACAAAATAGAATAGAAAATAAAGGAATAGAATAGAAAAGAATAGAATCAATTAGAATATAATATGAAAGATTAGAATAGAAAATGTAGGAATACAATATAAAAGATTTGAACAGAATAGAATAAAAAAATCAAAGAATAAGAAAACAATAGAATAGAATGAAATAGAATATAACTGTCTTCCAAAATTAGAATTTGAATAGAATACATTAGAAGAGAATAAAAAATAATAGAATAGAAAAGAATAGAGGAGAAAAGGACAGGACAGATCATAAAAGAATAGAAAAAAAAGAAAACAATAGAATAGAAAATAATAGATTAAAATAGAATAGAAAATAAAGGAATAGAAAAGAACAGAAAGGAATAGAATGAATTAGAATAGAAAAGATTACAATAGAAAATGAAAGAATAGAAAAAACAATATATTAGAGTAAAATAGAATATAACTGTCTTCCGAAATTAGAATTTCAAATAGAATATATTAGAAAAGAATGGAAAAGAAAAGAATAGAATAGAAAAGAAAATAATAAAATAGAATAGAAAAGAATAGAATAGAAAAGAAAATAATAAAATAGAATAGAAAAGAATAGAATAGATTAGAAAATAATAAAATAGAATAGAAAATAATAGAATACTTTACAAAACAATACAAATTGTGAGCTGTACTATGGTGACGTGAGGGATGATCAACAAGGGCACTGCGAAAATGTTTCTGAAAAAAGTAGAAATGTTCAGTGTGGTGTCACAGCTCATCGTATCGCCCGGATACCATCACACACATGGATTGTAACACTGGAATTATTATTTTCCAATCCTCTGAAATGTCAAATTCGGTGGAATTCAACTAAACAAATTCCGAATATGAATTAAACGAATTTAACGAATCGAACAAAAAATGTCTAAAAATGAATAGCCCATAAAAAGATCAAATAAAGCCAGCCTTTGCTGTGATATTCACCCACAATCCAGATATTTCTTGATATTTTTTTTTTCTGCCACTAGATGTCCTCAGTCCTCAGTCCAGCATAATTGAACCCGCTTCCCCT
Organism: Staurois parvus; assembly: GCF_062004578.1. Classification (NCBI taxonomy): domain Eukaryota; kingdom Metazoa; phylum Chordata; class Amphibia; order Anura; family Ranidae; genus Staurois; species Staurois parvus. Next base: position 27,728 of record NW_028321052.1, read on the forward strand.
GAGCCCAGGTCACCCCGGACCCATCAAATGCAGCAGACAGGCAAAATCTACAACACCTGCTCTGTATACATTGGAATGAATTGTATTTGTATTCTCATGGAATGTTTCGATTTACACGTCTAGTGACAGGAAAGAAATACTTTGTAACCTGTGTTGCATGTGAGCTCTTCTCATCCGTACTCCTCCTGCACTCGGGTCACTCGGGTCCTTCTCTGCACACCTTCTGGAGGAGGAGGAAACGAGGTGACCCGTGAGGCCCGGGCATGTTGGAATGAGCAGCCCCAAGCCCGGGGACCCTTTCCTGGGACTTCCGTTATGGAACGCCAGGGCCCGGTCACAAGAGAGACCTTTGCGACCCTCGTAGTTCCACCACTAGTGTCAGTCGGATTTTATTTTATTTAATTTTTGACAATTTTTATATTTTATTATTTTTTCACATTTTTTTTTTTTCGTAGGAACCTCATTGGAGGACTTTGGTGAGAGGGAAAGGAAGGGAGGGAGGAAAGAGAGACAGAGGAAGAAATAGATCTAGAAAAAAAAGAAAGGAAAGAGGAAAGAAAGGAGGAAAGAGAGAGGACAGAAAGAAAAGAGGAAGGAAGGAGGAAAAAAAAGAGAGAGAATGGAGGAAAGAAAGAGAGAGAAAGAAAGAGATAAAAGAGTTAAGAGAGGAAACAAAGAAAGAAAGCGGAAAGAAATAAAAGAGAAAGGAAGGAGGAAAGAAAACAAAGAAAGTGGGAAATAAAGAAAAGAGGAAGGAAGGAGGAAGGAAAGGGAAGACAGAGAAAGAAAAGAAAGGAGGAAAAAAAGAGATAAAAGGGGAAATAAAGAAATACGAAAGAGAGAAAGGAAAGGAGGAAAGAGAGAAAAGAGGAAGGAAGGAGGAAAGAAAAAGAGGAAGGAAGGAGGAAAGAAAAAGAGAAAAGAAGAAGGAAGGAGGAAAGAAAAAGAGAAAAGAGGAAGGGAGGAGGAAAGAAAAAGAGGAAGGAAGGAGGAAAGAAAAAGAGAAAAGAAGAAGGAAGGAGGAAAGAAAAAGAGAAAAGAGGAAGGGAGGAGGAAAGAAAAAGAGGAAGGAAGGAGGAAAGAAAGAGAGAAAAGAGGAAGGAAGGAGGAAAGAAAAAGAGGAAGGAAGGAGGAAAGAAAAAGAGAAAAGAAGAAGGAAGGAGGAAAGAAAGAGAGAAAAGAGGAAGGAAGGAGGAAAGAAAAAGAGGAAGCAAGGAGGAAAGAAAAAGAGAAAAGAGGAAGGAAGGAGGAAAGAAAAAGAGGAAGCAAGGAGGAAAGAAAAAGAGGAAGGAAGGAGGAAAGAAAAAGAGAAAAGAAGAAGGAAGGAGGAAAGAAAAAGAGAAAAGAGGAAGGGAGGAGGAAAGAAAAAGAGAAAAGAGGAAGGAAAGAGGAAAAAAAGAAAGGAGGAAAGGGAAGACAGAGAAATAAATAGATCTAGAGAAAGAAAAGGAGGAGGAAAGAAAGAAAAAGGAAGGAAGAAAGAAGAGAGAGAGGAAGAAATAGATCTAGAGAAAGAAGGAAGAAGGGAGAGACGACACAAGGCTGGTGGGGAGTGTGGGCGGGGCAAACACAGGAGGAGAGGGCGGGAGGAGGAGGGGCAGAACCATCTTTCTCTCTTCTCCCCCATCTGTAGGTTGGGGGGAATCTGTCAGCACTGGGGACAGTCTATCTGGACAGATCCCCTGCAGCAGCTGCAGGGAGGGGGGAACCTGGCAGCAGCGTTGCAGGAGATGAGGGGGGGGGGCGGCCGTGGGAGGAGCATACAGGAGCCCAGGGCAGCAGGAGATGGATAGGAGGGGCAGCCAGGCGGCACATAGAGGAACGGGTCCGTGAGTTTCTCTCCTTCCGCCACAGTGCCTGTAGGAGGGAGAGCAGGAGAAGCCGGCATTCAGTGGAAGGTGAGAAATTCAAAGTCTGGTTCCTCTATCGCCCACCTCTCCTATCCAGGTGGCCCCGGCCCACCGGGCAAACGTCCAGTGTGCCCAATGGCCAGTCCAGGCCTGTTCTCCATCTTTCCAAGCACTGGGCTCGGTGAGGAAGGCGTTTGAGCAGCACACAGGGCTCAGGCGCAGGTCAGGCGCAGGTTATGGGACTAGGGGCGGGCAGGAGGGGCAGCTGCCCCTGGTGCAGCGAAGCAAGGGAGCAGAGCACGGGCGGTACACCCATTTTATGGCATGCAGTAGCAGTGGGGAGGGGACGAAGTCGCACATCCGGGCCCTGGGCGCTTGGGTGAACCTGTCCTGGTACTGGCGGTGATGCAGAAACCCAGCAGTAGGTTCAGAAAATGGGAGTCTCCCTCTTGGAGGTAAAGCAGCCGAGTACCAAGGAGGGGGCGCTGATAGAGGTGAAAGATGGAGGGATCAGAAAGAACCAAAAAAAGAGTAAAACACATAACTTTGTATATTTTTCCCGGTGTTCTACCACAAAGCCGTGTAGAAGGCTTGGATCTATGCGGGTGGTGCCGCTGCGGGTCCGCACACAAATCTGTGCAACCGCACCACCCGCACAGAGGAATGCGGACCTGCAGGCGGGTGACATCAATTCTAATGGCACGCCAACCGTACTGGGAACCTGGGCTGCATGTAGGGACTTCTTCCCTGCATGTCCCGGGGCACGGGAGTCCATTCAAACGAATGGGCTCTCAGGCCCCCGCAAAATGCGGACCGCACAGCCGCAAAGAGGAATGCGGACCCGCGGGCGGGTGACATTAATTCTAACCGTACTGGGAACCTGCGCTGCGTTTTCAGAAGAAGTGCCGGGACTTCTGCCCTGCGTGTCCAGGGGCACGGGTCCATTCAAATGAATGGGCTCTCAGGCCCACGCAAGTTGCGGACCGCAAAGCCGCAAAGAGGAATGCGGACCCGCGGGCGGGTGACATCAATTCTAATGGCACGCCAACCGTACTGGGAACCTGGGCTGCGTGAAGGGACTTCTTCCCTGCGTGTCCCGGGGCAGGGGAGTCCATTCAAATGAATGGGCTCTCAGGCCCGCGCAAAATGCGGACTGCACAGCCGCAAAGAGGAATATGGACCCGCGGGCGGGTGACATTAATTCTAATGGCACGCCAGCCATACTGGGAACCTGCGCTGCGTTTTCAGAAGAAGTGCCGGGACTTCTTTCCTGCGTGTCCCGGGGCAGGGGAGTCCATTCAGACGAATGGGCTCTCGGGCCCACAAGAACGCGGATATGTGAACCGGGGGAAAGGAGCTCAGGTACAACCGCTTGCGACGTCCACACAGAATAAAAGTCGCAGATATGACGCTTCTCTCCCCTGAACGCCTCTTTCGCGGCGAGGAGCCGAATACGGAGAGGCGCCTGCCAGTAAAACGGCGATAAAGCCAAATGGTCGCCTTCCAAATCTAGATTGTAATATCCCCGAGTGGCAGAGGGCAGCTCCCACAGACAACAAGGATCTCTTTGTACCGCGCCTCCACAATCGCTTTAATAACGCGGCCACAAAATGTGTTGAGGAGGCGAAGGAAATGCGGGGCGCGCGGCTGGTGGAAAAAAAAAAACTGCAGCGTGCGTTTCAGGTGCTAATTAAGATGTCTTTTTAAGCAGAAGGGGGGAAAATCCGAACCCAAAAGTGCAGTTGGGAATCGTAAAACAAAAAAAGAAAATGTTTTGCTGCAGCAAATGCGGACGGAGTTGAAATACTAGTGAGAATAAACTGGGGTGTCGCATGGTGGGGCCGCGTCCGTTAAGTGGTGCAGCGCGGGACGCAGGAGGAGGCACCATCCACTCAAATGAACATCTTCACAAACACAACGTTACTTTTTTTTCTTGAAAGCGGCACTAGAAAATAAATCCCGATAGTTAAAATATTATATGTCCCGGAGCTGCTGGCAGGAGAAGATCAACATAAAATAACATTTAATTCCATTTTAAATGAAAGGGGCGGCGAGATTAAGATGTGGAGTCGGGACTCTGATCTCATTAACCCCGGCAATAAAAATCATTCCTCTACGTAGCGAGGCGGGCTGCAAAGTCAAGGCGTTTATATTTCCTAGAAGTGTCGTGTTCTCAGATGTGGAGGACTCCATGGGAGATGGAACCACACTGGAGGTTCCGTGTCTCCATCCGAGATAATGGGGGCTCATCCAAGATAATGGGGCTCATCCAAGATAATGGGGGCTCATCCAGGATCTGCAGACGTATATCTTCTATTGTTCCCAGAAAGGTTTTTATATTTCCTAGAAGTTTCAGGTCCTCAGATGTGATGGACTCTATAGGAGATGGAACCACACTGGAGGTTCCGTGTCTCCATCTGAGATAATGGGGCTCATCCAGGATCTGCACACATGTATATCTTCTATTGTTCCCTGAAAGGTTTTTATATTTCCTAGAAGTTTCAGGTCCTCAGATGTGATGGACTCTATAGGAGATGAAACCACACTGGAGGTTCCGTGTCTCCATCCGAGATAATGGGGGTCAGCTGAGATAATGGGGGCTCAGCTGAGATAATGGGGGCTCATCCGGGATCTGCACACATGTATATCTTCCGTTGTTCCCTGAAAGGTTTTATATTTCCTAGAAGTTTCAGGTTCTCAGATGTGGAGGACTCCATGGGAGATGGAACCACACTGGATGTTCCGTGTCTCCATCTGAGATAATGGGGGCTCAGCTGAGATAATGGGGGCTCGTCCGGGATCTGCACACATGTATATCTTCTGTTGTTCCCTGAAAGGTTTTTATATTTCCTAGAAGTTTCATGTTCTCAGATGTGATGGACTCTATAGGAGCCCCACATATGGTAGAACCACACTGGATGTTCCATGTCTCTATCTGAGATAATGGGGGCTCATCCGGGATCTGCAGATGTATATCTTCTGTTGTTCCATGAAAGCTTTTTATACTTCCTAGAAGTTTTGTGTTCTCAGATGCGGAGGACACTATAGGAGCCCCACATAGAACCACACTGGAGGTTCCGTGTCTCCATCTGAGATAATGGGGCTCATCCGTGATCTGCACACATGTATATCTTCTATTGTTCCCTGAACGGTTTTATATTTTTTAGAAGTGTTGTGTTCTCAGATGTAGAGGACTCCATAGAAGATGGAAATACACTGGAAGTTCCGTGTCTCCATCTGAGATAATGGGGGCTCATCCAGAATCTGCACACATGAATATCTTCTGTTGTTCCCTGAAATCTTTTTATATTTCCTGGAAGTTTCATGTTCTTAGATGTGGAGGACACTATAGATGTCCCAGATATGGTAGAACCACACTGGATGTTCCATGCCTCCTTCTGGGATAATGGGGGCTAATCCGGGATCTGCACACATGTATATCTTCTGTTGTTCCCTGAAAGGTTTTATATTTCTTAGAAGTTTTGTGTTCTCAGATGTGGAGGACTCCATAGAAGATGGAAACACACTGGAGGTTCCGTGTCTCCATCCGAGATAATGGGGGCTAATCCGGGATCTGCACACATGTATATCTTCTGTTGTTCCCCGAAAGGTTTTTATACTTCCTAGAAGTTTCAGGTTCTCAGATGTGGAGGACTCCATAGAAGATGGAACCACACTGGAGGTTCCGTGTCTCCATCCAAGATAATGGGGCTCATCCGGGATCTGTACACATCTATATCTTCTATTGTTCCCTGAAGTTTCCTAGAAGTTTCAGGTTCTCAGATGTGGAGGACTCCATAGAAGATGGAACCACACTGGAGGTTCCATGTCTATCCAAGATAATGGGGCTCATCCGGGATCTGTACACATCTATATCTTCTATTGTTCCCTGAAGTTTCCTAGAAGTTTTGTGTTCTCAGATGTGGAGGACTCTATGGGAGCCCCACCTAGAACCACACTGGATGTTCCATGCCTCCTTCTGAGATAATGGGGGCTCGTCCGGGATCCTAACACCTTTTTGTTTTCTTTTTGTTTCCTACAAGATTCAGAAAGATTTTTCTGGTGCACTTAATATGACATTTTGGGTGCACTTTAGGAAAACATCAACTTCATTGTGATTCTGTTGCTAAAACCTGTAAACCAACGTAACCTGTAATGCTGTGTGATGTCATCGAGTCGCCTCCATCTTGATGGGAATTCATCGACCAAGGCTTTGATCCACCTTTTATTTTGGGGTCGTCTGCCTATTTATTATCATCACCTGGCTGGAGAAGGGGGGAGGGGGGAGTTTGTTTTTTTTTATAAGAGTTCTTCAATGAAAAGCTGATCTAAAGGCAAATGCCCTGAGGGCCCTTTCACACGGACGTTCCAATCGGGACTGCCTGCCCATTTTTCAGGCGGACCCGATCGGAACCTCCATTCTCCTCTATGGAGCGGCGGGTGGACTTGTGTACGTTTACACCCGCCGACATCCAATCTGATCCACCGATAAGGGACGGATGGGGATCCAATTCCCATTCCGTCCGTCGGATCGGATGAGGAAAGCGAGCAGCTCTGTGTCTGCTCTGCAGCAGAGGAATGGACACAGAGCTGTCATCCACTTGCTCATTGGAGATCAGCAGAGAGATCCCCCGCTGAGCAAACAGATCCGCTAAATGGGTCCGCTCCATGTGAGAGGACCCTAAAGCTCCAGAATTCAGGTCCAGTTATGGGATTCATGTAACAACACCATCCTGCATCCAATGAGAACGTAAGGCCATTATAAAAGACTAAACCAGTTACTTTTGTGAAATGTCTCTGGGCCCCTAAGTCATATTTGTAAATTACAAGGCCCAGGGGCCAAATCTAGCCCACCAGGCCATTTCATGGAGTCCTCACACCGCTGCTGCTGCAGCACCCCCCTTTGCTCTCCCCCCACCTTGTTTCACAGTCAGAAACAGAGAGGAGGACAGAACTCCAAACCTCATCTGGTCCTCCTCCATCCTCAGGATGCCTCATCTCCGCCCCTTCCCCCCTAACCCTAACCTCAGTAGTCAGCAACAGAGAGGAGGACACATCTTCTTCTACAGATCCTGCACTTTTCTGTGCTGCCCCAGCACCCCCTCATCTCCGCCTCCCCTGGTCTCAGAAATTGGAGAGGAGGACAGAACTCCTCCTACACATCCTGTGCCTCTCTGTGCAGCTGCAGCACCCCCTCATCTCCGCCTCCCTTGGTCTATGAAGTCAGCAACAGAAAGAAGGACAGATCTCCTCCTACGCATCCTGTGCCTCTCTGTGCAACCGCAGTGCCACCTTGTCTCCGCTTCCCCTGGTCTCAGAAGTCGGCAGCAGAGAGGAGGACAGAACTCCTCCTTCAGATCCTGCACTTCTCTGTGCAGCCCCAGCACCCCCTTGTCTCCGCTTCCCCTGGTCTCAGAAGTCGGCAGCAGAGGGGAGGACAGAACTCCTCCTTCAGATCCTGCACTTCTCTGTGCAGCCCCAGCACCCCCTCGTCTCCACTTCCCCTGATCTCAGCATTCAGCAGACTCTGGCAGCTGACTCCAGCCCTCCTCCAGTCTTCCTCCAGACCCTGCGTTTTCTGCTTCCCAGCTCCGCCCCCAGCTTTTTGCCGGCAGCAGCACAAGGTAAGGGGGTGCACTGTGATGTAATGGAGGATGGTGACTCTTGACTTCTGATGGTAGGGGAGCTCTTGACATCTCATGTAAAGGGGGGGTGGGGTGCTTTGGACATTTAGTCTCACAGATGCAACCGGCCCTTTGAGGGACATATCTCGTCCTACACATCCTGTGCCTCTCTGTGCAGCCCCAGCACCCCCTTGTCTCCGCCTCCCCTGGTCTCAGAACTCGGCAGCAGAGAGGAGGACAGAACTCCTCCTACAGATCCTGCGCTTCTCTGTGCAGCCCCAGCACCCCCTTGTCTCCACCTCCCCTGGTCTCAGAACTAGGCAGCAGAGAGGAGGACAGAACTCCTCCTACAGATCCTGCGCTTCTCTGTGCAGCCCCAGCACCCCCTTGACATCTGATTTAAGGGGGTGGGGTGCTTTGGACATTTAGTCTCACAGATGCAACCGGCCCTTTGAGGGCGACCATAACCAATGCGGCCCACCATGAAACTGAGCTTAACGCCCCCCGATCTAAGCCTTATAGGCTGGTAAATTAATTCATAAGAAGCGTTGAGTAGGTCCATCCATCCGTCCATCCATCAGTCCACCGTCCGTCCATCCACCGTCCATCCATCCATCCACTGTCCATCCATCCGTCCATCCATCAGTCCACCGTCCGTCCATCCACCGTCCATCCATCCATCCACTGTCCATCCATCCGTCCATCCACCGTCCGTCCATCCGCCCATCCATCCATTCGTACATCCATCCGTCCATCCACTGTCTGTCCGTCCATCCATCTGTCTATCCATCCATCCACCGTCCGTCCATCTGCCGTTCGTCCATCCACCCAGCTGCCGTCCATCCACCATCCATCCATCCACTATCCATCCGTCTGTCCATCCACCACCCATTCATCCACCGTCCGTCGATTCATCTGTCCATCCACCATCCGTCTGTCCATCCACTGTCTGTCCATCCATCCACTATCCGTCCATCCACCGTCCGTCCATCCACCGCCCATCCATCCATCAGTCCATCCGTCCATCCATCTGTCTATCCATCCGTCCGTCCATCCATCCATCCGTCCATCCATCCGTCCGTCCATCCACTATCCGTCCATCCATCTGTCCATCCACCGCCCATCCATCCATCAGTCCATCCGTCCATCAGTCCATCCATCCATCCATCCGTCCGTCCATCCGTCTCTGTTCTCACACAATAAGTTCCTTCCACACAACTTTAAAGTTGTTCCGAACTCCATCCCTTCCTTTCATCGGCTCAGAGGGTTTTCCTCTTCACGGGGCCGCGCCATTCTAATTCTCTAAATATTTAAGATTTGCACAATAGCCGTTTTGCGTCGCGCGTAATCCTAATAGCCAGATAAAATATCGGAATGTGAAATCACAGTGGCTTTTATTAAGTAAGGAGCTTTTTCGCCTTCCCAGGCTCTTTAGGGGCTTGAAACCATCTTTAATATTGTGCGGCAAAAAAAACGCGCGGTGACCCCCATTATTTCATGCTTTTAACATACTCCAAAGTAATGAACTTCCCACTGGAAGTGGGTCGTAATCATCTCGCTGTGGGGACTAATGTATTGAAGCATATAATTGGAAAAAATAGCTTTTCAAGTTCACATTCTGTTACTTTGTATTAATAAAAAGATCGCGCCATATAAGTAAAAAATAGCAGTGAAGTGAAATTTCTGTAAAATACGAACGTCGCGTGCAATTTACTTTTTTTTTTTTCTGGTCTTTTTTTTTTTTTTTTTTTTTTTTTTAAATAGCTACAATGACAAAAAGCGCCGAGAATCAGCCTCTCGCAGCGAGCGCGGAAAGCGGAGAAATGATTGTGTCTGATTTTAGCTGAGAAGCACCGAAATTAGAAATCCATGATTCACCGGAATTTTTCTTCCACGCCAGAAACATCATCAGAGGAGGGAAAATTAATAAATAAAGCAAAAATAAAAACGCAGAGAAAGAAAAAAAAAAACATTTTGTGGATAAGTTTGGCTGATTAATTGGTCTCCTAATACGTCTGACAATTAGGGCAGCTGCAGCAAAATACTAATTAATGTCGGATCGCTTTGCATGGAGCGCAATTTAATTTTTACTACCGAAACGCTTCAGACTTCACTGATCGCTCGTCAATTCCGGGCGGTCGGATTTACTGCGACGCTCGCTGCTGAAATAAGTTAACTTGTCAGAGATGATTTTCACCCCCCGAGAGATGACTTGATGCGTCTCCTCATTGTATGAAAAGTTTATCGAGAAATGTTACTCCTCGTTGGGGAGGGGGGGGGGGTCAGCTTTAACCCCTCGCCCTCCTGAGGATTCCCCCCACCCTCCTAAGCAGGCCATTTTTTGCGTTAAGGCGCTGCGTTACTTTAACTGACAATTGCGCAGTCATGCAACGCCGCACCCAAATTAAATTTACGTCTTTTTTTCCCCTCGAATTGAGCTTTCTTTCGGTGGTATTTCATCGTCTGTGTACACTGACTACGTCACATTGCAACAAAGTGTCATTTCTTCAGTGTTGTCACATGAAAAGATACAATCAAATATTGACACAAATGTGAGGGGGGGCTCACTTCTGGGAGATAATATATATATATACATACAATGTATACAGTCCTCGGGAGGGGGGCTCACTTCTGGGAGATACTGTATGGTGAACAGGGAGGGAGATGGGTGTGGTGGGGGGGAGCAATTACTGGAACCAATCCCCTGTATGGCCCCCTTTGTAGCAGCTGATAGCCAGAGGGAGATAGAGAGATACAAAGTAACATTGTTTATAAACATCGATCAGACGGGAGATGGAGAGATACAAAGTAACATTGTTTATAAACATCGATCAGACGGGAGATGGAGAGATACAAAGTAACATTGTTTATAAACATCGATCAGACGGGAGATAGAGAGATACAAAGTAACATTGTTTATAAACATCGATCAGACGGGGGATAGAGATACAAAGTAACATTGTTTATAAACATCGATCAGACGGGAGATAGAGATACAAAGTAACATTGTTTATAAACATCGATCAGACGGGAGATAGAGATACAAAGTAACATTGTTTATAAACATCGATCAGACGGGAGATGGAGAGATACAAAGTAACATTGTTTATAAACATCGATCAGATGGGAGATAGAGATACAAAGTAACATTGTTTATAAACATCGATCAGACGGGAGATGGAGAGATACAAAGTAACATTGTTTATAAACATCGATCAGACGGGAGATGGAGAGATACAAAGTAACATTGTTTATAAACATCGATCAGACGGGAGATGGAGAGATACAAAGTAACATTGTTTATAAACATCGATCAGACGGGAGATAGAGAGATACAAAGTAACATTGTTTATAAACATCGATCAGGCGGGAGTTGGAGATACAAAGTAACATTGTTTATAAACATCGATCAGACGGGAGATGGAGAGATACAAAGTAACATTGTTTATAAACATCGATCAGACGGGAGACGGAGAGATACAAAGTAACATTGTTTATAAACATCGATCAGACGGGAGACGGAGAGATACAAAGTAACATTGTTTATAAACATCGATCAGACGGGAGACGGAGAGATACAAAGTAACATTGTTTATAAACATCGATCAGACGGGAGATGGAGAGATACAAAGTAACATTGTTTATAAACATCGATCAGACGGGAGATAGAGATACAAAGTAACATTGTTTATAAACATCGATCAGACGGGAGATGGAGAGATACAAAGTAACATTGTTTATAAACATCGATCAGACGGGAGATAGAGAGATACAAAGTAACATTGTTTATAAACATCGATCAGGCGGGAGTTGGAGATACAAAGTAACATTGTTTATAAACATCGATCAGACGGGAGATGGAGAGATACAAAGTAACATTGTTTATAAACATCGATCAGACGGGAGATGGAGAGATACAAAGTAACATTGTTTATAAACATTGATCAGACGGGAGACGGAGAGATACAAAGTAACATTTCTACTTTTGTATCTACTGGTCCATTTGTCTGCAAGGCATGGTCATCAATCTGTGTATGATGTCAGTTAAAGCCACCTGACAATTTTAAGAAGAAAAAGTCTTTTTTCACAAGATATGCTCTTTTTAACAATTGTATAACCTGTAATTTACCCTAATCGACCTTAATTAACGCCGACTTCCCTCCAGCTATTATTTTCCCTGTTTTTTTTTTTCCTTTCACTTTTTCAAACTGTTACATTGCAGTGTAAATAAACAATATTGTATTTGTAAATATCAATAATTTGTTTATTTAATTTGTAAATACAATATTTGTAATCATGTTTCAGTTCGGGTTCCCACGGATGCGGTGCGGAATTTGCAGTGTTTTCAGTGTGAATTCCGCACCGCATCAGAATCGCACTCCATTCATGCGAACCGCTGCGGGTGTGTATGTTAAGTTAATAACACCCCGAAAGTGGTCCGCAAAACGCGATGTGCAGAATCGGATCCCGTAGGTGTGAATACCCGTGTGATCCGATTCGTGGACATTGCTGGATCGGGATGGGGCTCAGGTAAGGGTTGGGAGGGGGTGGCTGAGTCCCTGGAGAACTGAGGCTCTCGTGGACATTGCTGGATCGGGATGGGGCTCAGGTAAGGGTTGGGAGGGGGTGGCTGAGTCCCTGGAGAACTGAGGCTCTCGTGGACATTGCTGGATCGGGATGGGGCTCAGGTAAGGGTTGGGGGGGGGTGGCTGAGTACCTGGAGAACTGAGGCTCTCGTGGACATTGCTGGATCGGGATGGGGCTCAGGTAAGGGTTGGGGGGGGCTGAGTCCCTGGGGAACTGAGGCTCTCGTGGACATTGCTGGATTGGGATGGGGCTCAGGTAAGGGTTGGGGGGGGTGGCTGAGTACCTGGAGAACTGAGGCTCTCGTGGACATTGCTGGATCGGGATGGGGCTCAGGTAAGGGTTGGGGGGGCTGAGTCCCTGGGGAACTGAGGCTCTCGTGGACATTGCTGGATCGGGATGGGGCTCAGGTAAGGGTTAGGGGGGGGTGGCTGAGTTCCTGGAGAACTGAGGCTCTCGTGGACATTGCTGGATCGGGATGGGGCTCAGGTAAGGGTTGGGGGGGGCTGAGTCCCTGGGGAACTGAGGCTCTCGTGGACATTGCTGGATTGGGATGGGGCTCAGGTAAGGGTTGGGGGGGGTGGCTGAGTACCTGGAGAACTGAGGCTCTCGTGGACATTGCTGGATCGGGATGGGGCTCAGGTAAGGGTTGGGGGGGCTGAGTCCCTGGGGAACTGAGGCTCTCGTGGACATTGCTGGATCGGGATGGGGCTCAGGTAAGGGTTAGGGGGGGGTGGCTGAGTTCCTGGAGAACTGAGGCTCTCCTGGACATTGCTGGATCGGGATGGGGCTCAGGTAAGGGTTAGGGGTTGGGGGGCTGAGTCCCTGGAGAACTGAGGCTCTCATGGACATTGCTGGATCGGGCTCAGGTAAGTGTTGGAGGGGGCTGAGTCCCTGGAGAACTGAGGCTCTCGTGGACATTGCTGGATCGGGATGGGGGTCAGGTAAGGGTTGGGGGTGCTGAGTCCCTGGAGAACTGAGGCTCTCGTGGATATTGCTGGATCGGGATGGGGCTCAGGTAAGGGTTGGGGGGGGCTGAGTCCCTGGAGAACTGAGGCTCTCGTGGACATTGCTGGATCGGGCTCAGGTAAGGGTTGGGGGGGGCTGAGTCCCTGGAGAACTGACGTTCTCGTGGACATTGCTGGATCTGGACGGGGCTCAGGTAAGGGTTGGGGGGGGGGGCTGAGTCCCTGGAGAACTGAGGCTCTCGTGGACATTGCTGGATCGGGACAGAGCTCAGGTAAGGCCTTGAGCCTTTAGAACCACTTTAAGTAATGACAAAGTTGTTGTTGAATAAAGAGACCCCTAGAAAAAAATGTAAAAATTGGGGGTTATGGGGGAGGGGTCTAAAGGATTTAATAACATTGCGTGGGATTGGCAGACTCAGCAATATTCCCACATATTTTACAGATCCACCATCTTTGGCTCCTCCCATGGCACAGAAGACCTCTAAAGCCGACTATAGATGAGTCAAAATTCGTTTCAGCTGCGACGCGCGATTTTTGTGCCGCAATCGATAGTTCCTGATCCAACATGCTGAGTATTTATTTTTTTCAGAAAAATGAAACAAATGAAGGCACCGTCCTATCAACTATTTTAATTATCCGATCGACAGAACGTTCATTTTTTTTACTCTCTGGTCGGCTTTGGACGCAATCGGGAGATTCCCGCGGCCAGTGCGCCGAAACGTCTCCGAAGAGCTCCTGCGATGTCTGCAGAACCTTCACAAGCAGCTTTTTTAGGCGGGTCACAATGGAAAGCGCGGTGACCTCAGACTTTCCAACCTGCATAATACTGCGGGGGCGGCGTTTGTTGACACAGAGCCGCCGCGCAGTTGTCTTGCGTGCTGCGTCGGCCACCCACACGTACCACTGTTGTGGTTTCTCCTCGTCGATCCGTTGGACGCAGGACGATCGAGTCAGCTCCGCCGGCTGCCAAGACACATCCAGATGATTCCAATTTGTCAGGATTTCTGTTTTTAATGGTCGACGTTGCTCTGGCAAAATCGTGAATGTAAGCAGCTCAATTACCGCCCCCCCCCTAATTTGAGAACATAAGTCGGCACTTTAGCGCGCGAATGCCGGGCCGGGGGTTATCTGCAGACGCTGGCGAGATGGACGGGCAGAGATGGCTGAGCCGGGGGGGGGGGGGGAGCGCACAATGTGGAAGTGCTTAGTCTGCGGCCAGAACTTGTTAGTGATTTGAGCCGACTCTTCCCTGACAGCGGCTCTAATCTCCGCCATCTCTGCGCGGCTACCGTGCGCTAAACAAAGGCAGACCGCGCGCCGTGAAACCAAGGGGATTTTTTTTTTTACTTTTTTTTTTCTTCTTTTTTTGAGGAAAACAAAACTGCTACTTATTGAGTTAGACCACCCTAATCCCCCGCCAGCTGAAATGACTGTTATGCTTGGAGACGGCCCAACGCTGAGCTAACCGTTCCAATACTACGCGCGACATAATCGCAGCGCCCATGATGTCATCGCTGGAACGTATTTACTGAGTCGGTGTCTGAACACCTTTACAAACAAGAGATTGTGATCCAGATATTGTATATGGGGTGCCGTGACTCCCAATGGAGGACGTCAGAGATGAGCTCAGGGGGGGAGGGGGTGGGGGGCTGAGGGCAGATAAAGAAATATACAAATTAATGCCGTTTTGGGATCTTTCAGATCTCATTAAAATGCATTTATTTATTTTTTATTACATGCAGTGAAGTCCCTGAATGTGACCCAATATCAGCCTTTTCCAGTCCCTGTACAGCAGGGCTGGAGTGTGAAAGGTAGAAGCAGCACAAGGAGCCAATCAGTTCATGCTGATAGGAGGAAGGAGCAGAGTGAGCTCGTCGTTGTACAGCTTCTCTGGCCACTGTCCACTCACAAGCTTGGGGGTGGATCCAGGAAGACCTGGGCTCAGAGAAAGTGGACTGTGCTGCCTTTCCTGTCACTATCCACTCACAAACTATGGGGTGGGTCCTGGGCTCAGAGGAAGTGGACTGTGCTGCTTTTCCTTTCACTGCACACTCACAAGCTGGGGGTGGGTCCAGGAGGACCTGGGCTGGGAGGAAGTGGACTGTGCTGCTTCTCCTTTCGCTGTCCGCCCACACTGGGAGCGGGTTCTGGAGGACTTGGGCTGTGAGGAAGTGGTCTGTGCTGCTTCTCCTTTCACTGTCCACTCACAAGTTGGGGGGCGGGTCAAGGAGGACCTGGGTTGAGAGGAAGTAGTGGACTGTGTTGCTTCTCCTTTCACTGTCCACTCACAAGCTGGAGCAGGTCCAGGAGGACCTGGGCTCAGAGAAAATGGTGGACTGTGTTGCTTCTCCTTTCAGTGTCCACTCACAAGCTGAGGATGGGTCCAGCATAACCTGGGCTGAGAGGAAGTGGACTGTGCTGCTTCTCCTTTCACTTTCCACTCACAAGCTGGGGGGGCGGGTCCAGGAGGACCTGGGCTGAGAGGAAGTGGACTGTGCTGCTCCTCTTTTTACTGTCCACTCACAAGTGGGGGGGAGGGCAGGTCTAGGAGGACCTGGGCTCAGAGGAAGTGGGTTGAATGATGCTGGCCATCAGACTGAGGACATCTAATGGCAGAAAGAAAGTACTGCAGGGGAAATCTCTTGATTGAGGGTGAATGTTGCTAAAAAGCTGCTTTTGCTATTTGATGATTTAATAAGTTACTCATTTGTATTGTATCTGGTTACTGGCTGGAGCCAAAATCAGTCATTATATATATTTGTATGTGTAGGTATTGTAGCCAATTCTGGGGGTGGAGTCTGTAATGGGTAAACTTCTCTCCTGAGATATATATATATAAATGTTATTTGTTTATTTTCGGTCTATTTCCCGTTGGTGAGATTTCTCACAGAGAACTTCCTTTACCAGCGACACATCAGGAAATACGAGGAAATCCACTATTGTTCCTGGTGTCCCCATTGGAAGATTTCCCCTCTTTTCCTGTTCTGGTGACAACTGTAAATAGTTTTGATTTACCCAACTTCTCTATCTTGGTGTCCTGATGGAAACAGGCAGACAGCCAAGAATGCACTGTCCCTCCAAGGACGCATGTCCCGCCAAGGTCGCAGTGTCCCGCCAAGGACGCATGTCCCGCCAAGGACTCAGTGTTCCACCAAGGACGCAGTGTCCCGCCAAGGATGCATGTCCCACCAAGGATGCAGTGTCCCGCCAAGGACGCATGTCCCACCAAGGACCCATGTCCCGCCAAGGACGCAGTGTTCCACCAAGGACACTTGACCCGCCAAGGACGCATGTCCCACCAAGGACACTTGACCCGCCAAGGACGCATGTCCCACCAAGGACACATGACCCGCCAAGGACGCATGTCCCACCAAGGACACTTGACCCGCCAAGGACGCATGTCCCACCAAGGACCCATGTCCCGCCATGAATGCATGTCCCACCAAGGACACATGACCCGCCAAGGACGCATGTCCCACCAAGGACACTTGACCCGCCAAGGACGCATGTCCCACCAAGGACACTTGACCCGCCAAGGACGCATGTCCCACCAAGGACACTTGACCCGCCAAGGACGCATGTCCCACCAAGGACACTTGACCCGCCAAGGACGCATGTCCCACCAAGGACACATGACCCGCCAAGGACGCATGTCCCACCAAGGACACTTGACCCGCCAAGGACGCATGTCCCACCAAGGACACTTGACCCGCCAAGGACGCATGTCCCACCAAGGACACTTGACCCGCCAAGGACGCATGTCCCACCAAGGACACATGACCCGCCAAGGACGCATGTCCCACCAAGGACACTTGACCCGCCAAGGACGCATGTCCCACCAAGGACCCATGTCCCGCCATGAATGCATGTCCCACCAAGGACACATGACCCGCCAAGGACGCATGCCCCACCAAGGACACTTGACCCGCCAAGGACGCATGTCCCACCAAGGACACTTGACCCGCCAAGGACGCATGTCCCACCAAGGACACTTGACCCGCCAAGGACGCATGTCCCACCAAGGACACATGACCCGCCAAGGACGCATGTCCCACCAAGGACACTTGACCCGCCAAGGACGCATGTCCCACCAAGGACACTTGACCCGCCAAGGACGCATGTCCCACCAAGGACACTTGACCCTCCAAGGACGCATGTCCCACCAAGGACACTTGACCCGCCAAGGACGCATGTCCCACCAAGGACACTTGACCCGCCAAGGACGCATGTCCCACCAAGGACACTTGACCCGCCAAGGACGCAGTGTTCCGCCAGCAGACCTGCGATGCAAAAATGAATAATGTGTCACATTGCTACATACACAATATTGGGTCCAGTTTAGCGCGTTTCGGCTCAGCTCACAGGACCATACGGCCTGCCCTCGCACAACGCACATTAATTATTACACTTTATTAAACTTTGTGAGATTTTGGTGAAATTTTCCCATTTTAGTGTAATGCATTGAAGTCTATGGGGAGGCTGAAATGTTGGTGACTTTTGGTGGTTTATGGATACAATGGGGGTGGGGGGAGGGGGGTATAGAACCTCATTTCACCTATTCTAGAACTGTTCTTGTGGCCTCCATAGTTTACAAATTATTTTACATTTTATTCACTGCAAAAAAAATAAAAATCAGCCGTACAAATGTAAAAAATAATTGAAAGCAACAACAGTATACAAAACAACAAATAGAAAAAAAAAAACAAGAAAAACGCAAATACAAGGAAAATGCGAATACAAGGAAAAACGCGAATACAAGGAAAACGCAAATACAAGGAAAACGCGAATACAAGGAAAAACGCGAATACAAGGAAAAACGCGAATACAAGGAAAAACGCGAATACAAGGAAAACGCGAATACAAGGAGAAACGCGAATACAAGGAAAACGCGAATACAAGGAAAAACGCGAATACAAGGAAAAACGCGAATACAAGGAAAACGCGAATACAAGGAAAAACGCGAATACAAGGAAAACGCGAATACAAGGAAAAACGCGAATACAAGGAAAACGCGAATACAAGGAAAACGCGAATACAAGGAAAAACGCGAATACAAGGAAAACGCGAATACAAGGAAAACGCGAATACAAGGAAAAACGCGAATACAAGGAAAAACGCGAATACAAGGAAAAACGCGAATACAAGGAAAACGCGAATACAAGGAAAACGCGAATACAAGGAAAACGCGAATACAAGGACCACGAAGGGGACTGTTCTAGAAACGTTGTCACCATGTTGCTCAGAATGTTTTTCTTAATGGATTAGATTGGGAAAATATGTGAATTCTGGGTGAAGTTGTATAGATCCCGGGTGAAAATGTTTAAAAATTAAATAATCAAAATTACCCTAAACAAATACAAATTTAATAAAAACCTCTATTTTGAAAAAAAACCAAATTTTTTATTTTTTTTTCAGATGGGATAAAAAAAAACCAAAAAATAAGAAACATTAAAATGAAAAATTTTTAAAGGAACAGTATGCAAAAAAACCCACAAATACAAGGAGAAACGCGAATACAAGGAAAACGCGAATACAAGGAAAATGCAAATACAAAGACCAATAAGGGGTCTAAAAAAACACAGATTAAAAAAATAAATTTGAAAAAAATAATTAAAATTTTTATCAGATGGGGGGAAAAAAATCCTATGGGGTCTGTTTTAGAAACGTTGTCACCATGTTGCCCGATGTTTACTCGAGATTCACATATTTTTCTTAATGGATTAGATTGGGAAAATATTCTGGGTGAAGCTGCATAGATCCCGGGTGAAAATGTTTAAAAATGAAATAATAAAAATTACCCAAAAAAATATATAGAGAGAGAGAGAATACAATGGTATATAGAGGATGGAGGATGGTATATAGAGGATGGTATATAGAGGATGGAGGATGGTATATAGAGGATGGTATATAGAGGATGGAGGATGGTATATAGAGGATGGTATATAGAGGATGGAGGATGGTATATAGAGGATACAATGGTATATAGAGGATGGAGGATGGTATATAGAGGATGGTATATAGAGGATAGAGGATGGTATATAGAGGATGGTATATAGAGGATAGAGGATGGTATATAGAGGATGGTATATAGAGGATGGTATACAGAGGATGGTATATAGAGGATAGAGGATGGTATATAGAGGATGGTATATAGAGGATGGTATACAGAGGATACGATGGTATATAGAGGATACGATGGTATATAGAGGATGGTATACAGAGGATGGTATACAGAGGATGGTATATAGAGGATAGAGGATGGTATATAGAGGTTACGATGGTATATAGAGGATGGTATATAGAGGATACGATGGTATATAGAGGATGGTATATAGAGGATGGTATATAGAGGATGGTATATAGAGGATAGAGGATGGTATATAGAGGATGGTATATAGAGGATGGTATATAGAGGATGGTATATAGAGGATAGAGGATGGTATATAGAGGATGGTATATAGAGGATGGTATATAGAGGATGGTATATAGAGGATACAATGGTATATAGAGGATGGTATATAGAGGATAGAGGATGGTATATAGAGGTTACGATGGTATATAGAGGATGGTATATAGAGGTTACGATGGTATATAGAGGATGGTATATAGAGGATGGTATATAGAGGATACGATGGTATATAGAGGATGGTATATAGAGGATACGATGGTATATAGAGGATGGTATACAGAGGATGGTATACAGAGGATGGTATATAGAGGATGGTATATAGAGGATACGATGGTATATAGAGGATACGATGGTATATAGAGGATGGTATATAGAGGATGGTATACAGAGGATACAATGGTGTATAGAGGATACGATGGTATATAGCAGGAGCGGACTGACAACTCATGGGGCCCCCGGGCAATAGGGGATCATGGGGATCATGGGGCCCCCGGGCAATAGGGGATCATGGGGCCCCTGTGTTCTTGCCCAAACTCAAAAAAGCCTATGAAAAAGGTACCAGGGGCATCTCATGGGGCCCCCTACTGACCCCGGGCCCTCGGGCAGTGCCCCAGTTTCCAAATGGTCAGTCCGCCCCTGGTATATAGAGGATACGATGGTATATAAGGGATGGAGAATGAGATATGAAGGATACAATGGTATATAGAGGATGGTATATAGAGGATACAATGGTATATAGAGGATAGAGGATGGTATGTAGAGGATAGAGGATGGTATATAGAGGATACGATGGTATATAGAGGATGGTATATAGAGGATGGTATATAGAGGATAGAGGATGGTATATAGAGGATGGTATATAGAGGATGGTATATAGAGGATAGAGGATGGTATATAGAGGATGGTATATAGAGGATGGTATATAGAGGATGGTATATAGAGGATGGTATATAGAGGATGGTATATAGAGGATGGTATATAGAGGATGGTATATAGAGGATATGATGGTATATAGAGGATGGAATAGTATATGGAGGAAGGTATTCACAAAAATCCCCGCCCCCTCCCCCCCATCCTGAAATGTCATTACGGAACGGTCTGACAAGAAGCGGCTCGGCAGAAACTTTTTATATATGGGATTCCATAAAGCATTTATGGGCGGTAATGAGCGCGGATGCATTGGCTTGTGTTTATCTCGGGACACTATAAATGTATTCATCTGAATCTTTTACTTTTCATCAGCCAATAAAACGTGAGAAATAAAAAAGAAACTAATTTCTTAAGAGCAGTGCGTGCGAGATATCACGCCACGCTGCAAAAATCATTTTTACGCCTCTAATCCGGCATTAATAAAATACTTTAGAGGTTAATCAACTAACAATTATGATTTCTGGTCCCTCTTCAGATCTGGCATATTAAGTGCGTTCGGGGTCGTTGGAAAGAAAGGCGCAAAGCGGATTCGCCGGGCAGACGACGAACAAACATCATTTTCCATCAGGAAAGTCTCAAAGTGCCGATGTCGGCTTTTTTTTCCTGCAGATTTCAACTTCTGTCTGAGGGCAAAACTGAAACTTCCCGCATTGTTTTTATTCCACTTTCTAAAGATGCTTTAGATTGTCAGCTCCTCTGCCCTGTCCGCAGTCTATGAGCGGCTATAGATTGTCAGCTCCTCTGCCCAGTCCCCAGTCTATGAGCGGATTTAGATTGTCAGCTCCTCTGCCCTGTCCGCAGTCTATGAGTGGCTTTAGATTGTCAGCTCCTCTGCCCTGTCCGCAGTCTATGAGCAGCTATAGATTGTCAGCTCCTCTGCCCAGTCCCCAGTCTATGAGTGGCTTTAGATTGTCAGCTCCTCTGCCCTGTCCGCAGTCTATGAGCGGCTATAGATTGTCAGCTCCTCTGCCCAGTCCCCAGTCTATGAGTGGCTTTAGATTGTCAGCTCCTCTGCCCTGTCCGCAGTCTATGAGCGGCTATAGATTGTCAGCTCCTCTGCCCAGTCCCCAGTCTATGAGTGGCTTTAGATTGTCAGCTCCTCTGCCCTGTCCGCAGTCTATGAGCGGCTTTAGATTGTCAGCTCCTCTGCCCTGTCCGCAGTCTATGAGCGGATTTAGATTGTCAGCTCCTCTGCCCTGTCCGCAGTCTATGAGTGGCTTTAGATTGTCAGCTCCTCTGCCCTGTCCGCAGTCTATGAGCGGCTATAGATTGTCAGCTCCTCTGCCCAGTCCCCAGTCTATGAGTGGCTTTAGATTGTCAGCTCCTCTGCCCTGTCCGCAGTCTATGAGCGGCTATAGATTGTCAGCTCCTCTGCCCAGTCCCCAGTCTATGAGTGGCTTTAGATTGTCAGCTCCTCTGCCCTGTCCGCAGTCTATGAGCGGCTATAGATTGTCAGCTCCTCTGCCCTGTCCGCAGTCTATGAGCGGATTTAGATTGTCAGCTCCTCTGCCCTGTCCGCAGTCTATGAGTGGCTTTAGATTGTCAG
Organism: Staurois parvus; assembly: GCF_062004578.1. Classification (NCBI taxonomy): domain Eukaryota; kingdom Metazoa; phylum Chordata; class Amphibia; order Anura; family Ranidae; genus Staurois; species Staurois parvus. The sequence goes on from NW_028321052.1 coordinate 49,639, forward strand.
CTCCTCTGCCCAGTCCCCAGTCTATGAGTGATGTATGAAGGATGTATGGAGGATACAATGTATCTAGCCCTGTATGATGTGGACGAATCCTAAGGCCAGGTTCACATCGATGTATATTGGGAAAGTGTGCAAAGTCTCACGTTTTCCCGACAGATGCAGAACCGCGTTGCCCTTTAGCAGACGCAAAGTGGGGGCATTGGATGTAAAGGGGCCACACAACATCACATCGCGGAACCCCACTCTGCTTTGCAATCGTTCCTCGGGAGAGACCTTTCTGATGCAGTAATATCACCTTGTGTCTGCTTGCTGTACTCAGCCTTGCCGTGATGTATGACCTGTGACCTGTGACCTGTGACCTGTGATTTTTGTCCCGCCTACGGCCGGCATTTAATTACTTCTGTCCCTGCAGAGAGCTCCACTATTAAAGTTTACATGAAAGTCTTGCAGTTGCAACAATGTATCCATTTGTATCCATTTGTATCCATTTCAGATACAGATGGTTTTATTCGGATACAAATAGATACAATGTTGCAACCGCAAGACTTTTCATATAAAATAGAATAGTGGACCGGAATTATTCTTCTTCTTTTTCTTCTTTTTTTTCTTCTTCTTTTTCTTCTTTTCTTTTTCTGGTTCTTCTTCTTCTTCTTCTTTTTCTTCTTCTTGCAGGTAAAACGATCGGCCAATTTGCCCATCATTGCTGGGAAAATCGGCTGATCGTCAAAATCGACCACAAATTTTTCTTTTTCCTCTTCTTTTTATTTTTTTTTCTTCTTCTTCTACTTCTGCTTCTTTTTTTTCTTCTGCTTCTTTTTTTTCTTCTTTTGCTTCTTCTTCTTCTACTTCTTTTGCTTCTTCTTCTCCTTCTTCTTTCTCTTCTTCTTCTTCTTTTCTTCTTCTACTTCTTTTGCTTCTTCTTATTTCTCTTCTTCTTCTGCTTTTCTTCTTCTTTCTCTTCTTCTTCCTCTTTCTCTTCTTTCTCTTCTTCTTCTTCTTCTTTCTCTTCTTCTTCTTCTTCTTCTTTCTCTTCTTCTTCCTCTTCTTTCTCTTCTTCTTCTTCTTCTTCTTTCTCTTCTTTCTCTTCTTTCTCTTCTTCTTCTTCTTCTTCTTTCTCTTCTTCTTCCTCTTCTTTCTCTTCTTCTTTCTCTTCTTTCTCTTCTTCTTCTTCTTTCTCTTCTTCTTCTTCTTCTTCTTTCTCTTCTTCTTCTTCTTCTTCTTTCTCTTCTTCTTCTTTCTCTTCTTCTTCTTCTTCTTCTTTCTCTTCTTCCTCTTCTTTCTCTTCTTCTTCTTCTTCTTCTTCTTCTTTCTCTTCTTCTTCTTCTTCTTTCTCTTCTTCTTTCTCTTCTTCTTCTTCTTCTTTCTCTTCTTCTTCTTTCTCTTCTTCTTCTTCTTCTTCTTCTTCTGCTTCTTCTTCTGTTCACTCGTTGCTTTTTGTAAATTGATAAAAATTAAAAATTGAAATATATATTATTGTAAAGCATTTTATACTTTTCAGCATTTTTTTCACACCTGCCTAAAACTTTTGCACAGTAATGTCTGTCGTCTGAGAAGTATCTCCAGCTTCCGTGTGAAGAAATCACAAACACTTCAACTCTTTGGTTGACATTTGATTTTCGGCGCTGTAAAGTAATTGGAAAAATTGGTTTGGCAAATAAGGTCAATAGATTAGCTAAAAGAAAAAAAAGAGGCCAACATTTTTAAAGTTGTATTTTTATATTTTTTTCAATTTTTTTAATATTATTTATGTTTTTATATAAAAAATATGATTTCTTTGTTTTTGTAATCTCTGTGTTTTTATAGTTTAAAGCAGTGCTTGTCAACTTAGGAGCTAAAGAGGGGCTCAGATGTGGCCCCCGACATCACCAAAGGGCCACACATAATGCTCAATATATGTAATGCCTGAGAGGACTGTCAGAGACCGCAGACCTAAGAGAGGAAATGAGGGTCAGACATGGAAAGGGGGGGGAGGGAGGGGGTATAGAGATGGTGGGGGGGTGGAGGGAGGGGGAATAGAGATGGTGGTGGGGAGATTGGAGGGTGGTGTGGAGAGAGGGGGTATAGAGATGGTGGGGGGGGGGTGGAGGGAGGGGGTATAGAGATGGTGGGGGGGAGATTGGAGGGGGGGAGATTGAAGGGAGGGGGTATAGAGATGGTGGGGGGGTGACTGGAGGGGGTATAGAGATGGTGGGGGGTGATTGGAGGGGTGTGTGGAGGGAGAGGGTATAGAGATGGTGGTGGGTAGATTGGAGGGGGGTGTGGAGGGAGGGGGTATAGAGATGGAGGGGGGGAGATTGAAGGGAGGGGGTATAGAGATGGTGGGGGGGTGATTGGAGGGGGGGTGATTGGAGGGGTATAGAGATGGTGGTGGGAAGATTGGAGGGGGGGTGTGGAGGGAGAGGGTATAGAGATGACGGGGGGGATTGGAGGGTGGGTGGAGGGAAGGGGTATAGAAATGGTGGAGGGGGCAATTGGAGGGTGGGTGGAGGGAAGGGGTATAGAGATGGTGGTGGGACGATTGGAGGGGGGGTGTGGAGGGAGAGGGTATAGAGAAGACGGGGGGTGATTGGAGGGTGGGTGGAAGGAAGGGGTATAGAAATGGTGGAGGGGGCGATTGGAGGGGGGTGTGGAGGGAGGGTGTATAGACTTCTATAGCCTCTCTAAGTACACAGCTATACTCAGCGATCATTCTGACAGATGGACATTTCTAGTGAGGAGGGTTGGGGAAGGTAGAGGGGCGGAGGGGCAGAGGGAGAGAGGGACAGAGGGACAGAGGGGCAGAGGGAGAGAGGGGCAGAGGGAGAGAGGGACAGAGGGAGAGAGGGAGAGAGGGAGAGAGGGGCAGAGGGAGAGAGGGAGAGAGGGACAGAGGGGCAGAGGGACAGAGGGGCAGAGGGACAGAGGGGCAGAGGGACAGAGGGGCAGAGGGACAGAGGGGCAGAGGGAAAGAGGGACAGAGGGGTAGAGGGAGAGAGGGACAGAGGGAAAGAGGGGTAGAGGGGCAGAGGGAGAGAGGGACAGAGGGGCAGAGGGAGAGAGGGGCAGAGGGACAGAGGGAGAGAGGGTCAGAAGGGCAGAGGGAGAGAGGGGCAGAGGGAGAGAGGGGCAGAGGGAGAGAGGGGCAGAGGGAGAGAGGGGCAGAGGGACAGAGGGAGAGAGGGTCAGAAGGGCAGAGGGACAGAGGGAGAGAGGGGCAGAGGGAAAGAGGGACAGAGGGGCAGGGGGACAGGGGGGCAGAGGGACAGAGGGGTAGAGGGAGAGAGGGGCAGAGGGAGAGAGGGGCAGAGGGGCAGAGGGGAAGAGGAACAGAGGGGCAGAGGGACAGAGGGAGAGAGGGGCAGAGGGGAAGAGGAACAGAGGGGCAGAGGGACAGAGGGAGAGAGGGGCAGAGGGAGAGAGGGGCAGAGGGAGAGAGGGGCAGAGGGAGAGAGGGGCAGAGGGAAAGAGGGGCAGGGGGGCAGAGGGACAGGGGGGTAGAGGGAGAGAGGGGCAGAGGGAGAGAGGGGCAGAGGGGAAGAGGAACAGAGGGGCAGAGGGAGAGAGGGGAAGAGGAACAGAAGGGCAGAGGGAGAGAGGGGCAGAGGGAGAGAGGGGAAGAGGGACAGAAGGGCAGAGGGAGAGAGGGCCAGAGGGAAAGAGGGACAGAGGGGTAGAGGGACAGGGGCACAGGGGGACAGAGGGGTAGAGGGACAGAGGGACAGAGGGGCAGAGGAACAGAGGGACAGGGGCACAGGGGGACAGAGGGGCAGGGGGCAGAGGGACAGGGGCACAGGGGGACAGAGGGGCAGGTTATACTACAGATGGATTTGTCATTTGATGAAGATTTATTTTTGAGTCTACACGATATTGTCCACAAACAGTTCAGTAGATCAGTAACAATGTAGCACCGAGTTGTACTGAGAATTTCTTTCGTTTTTTTGTTTTTTCCTACACTTTTCTGCTGCCATTGGACTTCAGTGCTGCCCCTCCCCCGTGGATTCACGCAACGTCTGATTTCTCTTTAATTCAAGGTCAATTTTAATCGCAGCGATTAAATGTTCCAAATGTATTCAGGAATTCTGTGACTGGTGTGACTCTACAACGATCTTTCCACCCACTTGTGGCCTGAACAAATCCTGAGAAAACGGGGTAAACCATTCCCGCCATCCGCCCGTCTCTGACGCCGCCTGCGCAGTTTATCTGAACGAATTTCTGGCATCACATTTGAGTCAATTCCTCAGCCGAGCTCCGTTTGTTCCGACAACGTTTTGTGAATTCTTTCGGCTCGATTGATTGTTTAATGAAAAAGTCAAAATTATTTGTCAACAGCCAATTTCTACCGCGACGGTCAAATCTGCGAGACGGTAAAAGGCGACGGGCAGATTAGTAATCGGTAATGAGATTTCGAACGAACGCCGAAGTGAAAATATTCAGAGAAAAAAACGCTGCTAAATAAAACAATGACTTTAAACAGCCGAGGGCGGCGAGCGGAGCGACGCTAAATTGGCTCGTCAGTGAGTCGGAAATTTGGATTAATGAACTGCGCTCGTTGCGCCGTGGGTGTCCGGAACGCGGCGCAGGAATGGCCAGCCTGGTCCGCGACAATTTCATCCAATTCTTCGCTCTCATTATGAAACAATATGAGAAGTCATTTTCCTCCCGGCAGCTGAACCTGTTGAGTGTGATCGGCGATCGCGCACACGCCAAACGAACGTCGGGGGAAAAAAACCTAATTTTTGTTTCTGGGGGTTCAGGAGGGGAATCCCACCCCCGTCCTAACATATTATTACATAACCAAAGTCAAAATATCTGCAGACACAACGATCCGGAGAATGGCGCAGAACCAACGCCAAACCAATAAACCGATTTATGTCAAAGTCGGGAATAACGGCCCATAATACGCTCCATAAACAGGACTTCAGATGAAGGGGCGGAGCTACACTATGGTAGATCCCTTGAAACGTTCCAGAAGAGGACTGAGTGAGGAATGCTGAATCCTCCACGTCACCCTGTTACTTTGTTGCAGCAATGAAAAATATATAAAAATGAATATGTATGAAAATAAAAAATCATCAGATGAATACTTACCTGTCCGGCGTGCGTCTGGCCAACTCTCCTGCCGGTGTCACAGGTGTCACTGACACCCACCTCCAGGTATGTCCGCGCCTCCCTGCTGCCTGCTCTGCTTCCTCCTATCAGGTGTTATGTTGCTGCACAACGCAGAAGTGACGTCACAGCCGATGGTCACAGTATCCCACTACCCACCAGATACAGTCAGGTCCATAAATATTGGGACATGGACACAATTCTAACATTTTTGGTTCTATACTCCACCACAATGGATTTGAAATGAAAGGAACAAGATGTGCTTTAACTGCAGACTGTCAGCTTTAATTTGAGGGTATTTACATCCAAATCAGGTGAGCGGTGTAGGAATGACAACAGTTTGCATAGGTGTCTCCCACTTGTTAAGGGACCAAAAGTAATGGGACAGAATAATAATCATAAATCAAACTTTCACTTTTTAACACTTGGTTACAAATCCTTTGCAGTCAATGACAGCCTGAAGTGTGGAACGCATAGACATCCCCAGACGCTGGGTTTCATCCCTGGTGATGCTCTGCCAGGCCTTTACTGCAACTGTCTTCAGTTCCTGCTTGTTCTTGGGGCATTTTCCCTTCAGTTTTGTCTTCAGCAAGTGAAATGCTCAATCGGATTCAGGTCAGGTGATTGGCCATTGCAGAACATTCCACTTCTTTGGTGTCTTTTGCAGTCTGCTTTGGGTCATTGTCCATCTGCACTGTGAAGCGTCCAATGAGTTGTGAAGCATTTGGCTGAATATGAGCCGATAATATTCCCGAAACACTTCACAATTCATCCGGCTGCTTCTGTCAGCCGTCACATCATCAATAAATACAAGAGAAGCAGTTCCATTGGCAGCCATACATGCCCACGCCATGACACTACCACCACCATGATCACTGATGAGGTGGTATGCTGAGGACCATGAGCAGTTCCTTCTCCATACTCTTCTCTTCCCATCACTCTGGTACAAGTTGATGTCGGTCTCATCTGTCCATAGGATGTTGTTCCAGAACTGTGAAGGCTTTTTTACATGTCGTTTGGCAAACTCTAATCTGGCCTTCCTGTGTTTGAGGCTCACCAATGGTTTCCATCTTGTGGTGAACCCTCTGTATTCACTCTGGTGAAGTCTTCTCTTGATTGGTGACTTTGACACACATACACCTACCTCCTGGAGGGTGTTCTTGATCTGGCCAACTGTTGTGAAGGGTGTTTTCTTCACCAGGGAAAGAATTCTTCGCTCATCCACCACAGTTGTTTTCCGTGGTCTTCCGGGTCTTTTGGTGTTGCTGAGCTCACCGGTGCGTTCCTTCTTTTTAACCACTTCCCGACCGGCCGTTGTATATAAACGGCCGGACGGTGGCACTGCAGGGTCGGGTGGCCGTCTATAAACGGCCTCCCCGCACCCTGCTTGTGCACGCTCCCTGGGAGCGCGCAGCACCGCGATCCGGTGCCCGCTGTGTCCTCCGGACACAGTGAAACACCGATCGTCGGACGGGACCTCTGTACGAGGTCCCGATCATGTGATCACTGATTGGCCAATCAGTGATCACATGCAAAGTAGTAAGCAAGATGTCACTTGTGACATCATTGCTTACTATGTGTGAAATCTGTGAATGATCACAGAGGTCACATGGTACAAGGCTATTCACAAAAGCCTTGTACCATGTGACAAGCTGTGACCAATCACAGCTCACTCTGTATTTCTCAATGAGTGCAGGAATGCACACAGAGAGAAAGAGAAATGATTGCTTTTACATCCTATATGGGTGTAAAAGCAATCAGTGTAAAAAAAAAAAAAAAAATCTTTATCACCCCTCACAATTAGTACAGTGTCACCGTGGTGACACTGTACTGCTAGGGTGACAGTATGTAAAAAAAAAAAAAAAAAAAAAAATGTAAAAAAAAATGTTAAAAATTATAATTTTTGCTTATAAACTAATTTGGATTTTTTTTTTTTTTTACTAAAAAGATAACGGAATAAATTTTGGCTAAGATTTATGATGAAATATTATTTATTTGCAAAATTTTATAAAAAAAACACTTTTTTAAAAAAATTTTGGACATTTCATTTACATAGCAAAAAAAATACAAATCCCAGTGGTGAATAAATACCACCAAAATAAAGCTTTATCTATCTAAAAAAAATGGTAAAAAATTCATTTGGGTACAGTGTTGCATGACCGCGCAATTGTCATTTAAAGTGTGATAGCGCTAAAAGCTGAAAATTGCCTGGACAGGAAGGGGGTAAAAGTGTCCGGTCTGGAAGTGGTTAAGAATGTTCCAAACAGTTGTTTTGGCCACGCCTAATGTTTTTGCTATCTCTCTGATGGGTTTGTTTTGTTTTTTCAGCCTAATGATGGCTTCACTGATAGTGACAGCTCTTTGGATCTCATCTTGAGAGTTGACAGCAACAGATTCCAAATGCAAATAGCACCCTTGAAATGAACTCTGGACCTTTTATCTGCTCATTGTAATTGGGATAATGAGGGAATGACACACACCTGGCCATGGACCAGCTGAGAAGCCAATTGTCCCAATACTTTTGGTCCCCTAACAAGTTTGAGGCACATATGCAAACTGTTGTAATTCCTACACCGTTCACCTGATTTGGAAGTAAATACCCTCAAATTAAAGCTGACAGTCTGCAGTTAAAGCACATCTTGTTCCTTTCATTTCAAATCCATTGTGGTGTATAGAGCCAAAAATGTTAGAATTGTGTCCATGTCCCAATATTTATGGACCTGACTGTAGGTAAGTATCCCACTATCCAGCAGATGCATAAATATCCCTCTACCCACCAGATAGATATCCTTGTCCCACTACCCACCATTGTCAGGACGGTACAAATCCCCCCACATGTTGGGACGGTACAAATCCCCCCCAAATGTCGAGACGGTACAAATCCCCCAAAATGTCAGTACGGTACAAATCCCCCCAAATGTCAGGACGGTACAAATCCCCCCCAAATGTCAGGACGGTACAAATCCCCCCCAAATGTCAGAACGGTACAAACCTCCCCAAATGTCGGGACGGTACAAATCCCCCCAAATGTCGGGACGGTACAAATCCCCCCCCCCCAAATGTCAGGACGGTACAAATCCCCCCAAATGTCGGGACGGTACAAATCCCCCCCCCCCCCAAATGTCAGGACGGTACAAATCCCCCCAAATGTCAGGACGGTACAAATCCCCCCCCCCAAATGTCAGGACGGTACAAATCCCCCCAAATGTCAGGACAGTACAAATCCCCCCAAATGTCAGGACGGTACAAATCCCCCCAAATACCTTCTTTTGGGAAAGTAGACAGTCTGAGGTATTTCAGAAGAGGCACAGCGAGCGTTTTGAAGTTGTTTGTAAATCGCATGTTTGTTTTTTCTCACACTCATCCTAGGACCGCCGATGGACCGCCGAGGGACCGCCGATGGACCGCCGAGGGACCGCCGATGGACCGCCGAGGGACCGCCGATGGACTGCCGAGGGACCGCCGATGGACCGCCGAGGGACCGCTGATCAGGAGATTCTTTATTCCATTTTTTTTCACTTTTTTTATACTATTTGTCTTTCTACGTGACATTGCACTCCTCTGGGGGGTGTTCAGGGATTCTTTATCTATATATAAAATATATACAGAACTTGGACAAAATGATGGTTTTGGACCGCCTTTGGCACCCAAGATGGTCTGAATTCTTCTAGGAATTGACAAATATCATTCTTGGATGGCGGATAATGGAATCTGATGCAAAAATCAGGCGGAAAACCAGCCCAAACCTTGTTTTCAAAATTGACCATTTTGATATTGAGGTTCAGCAACTACGGCACCCAGGAAGGTACAAGACTTGGTCTGCAGGCTCCTCAGACCGCGATCTGACACCACCAGCTGTGTGAATCGGCGCATTATCATCTTGGTAAATGGCGTGGTCTTCGGGAAACAATGTCTGCACCACGGGGGTGGGGGGGGTGTATGGTCGGCCAAAATGTGTACATAGTCGCTGGGAGTGACTCTGCCTTTCAAGGTGATGATGGAGCCTGCAGAATACCAAGATATGGCTGCCCAAGCATTGACTGTTCCACCACCATGCTTTACAGTTGCCACTAAACAGTCCTGGTGGTTATCTTGGGATGGTGTTGGCCACACGTAAACACGTCCGGTGGTTGGGGACAGTGTGAAGCGCGATTTATTGGACCATATTACAGTCTTCTATCGATGGATAGTCCACCATTTATGGGTGTTGCACCACTCTCTCCTCTTCTGAGCATTAATATCGGTCGCTAGTGGTTTGGCAATGGCAGCTCACCTGTGAATGTTCGGTTATGGAGTTCCCTCCACACAGTGTTTGTGGACGCGGGCTTTGGAAGACTGAGATTGAGCTCTGCAGTCACTTTTGTTGTCTTCTTGTTGGTGTGCACATGGTTGGCCAAAATGTGTACATAGTCACTGGCATTGACTACCTTTCAAGGTGATGATGGGGCCTGCAGAATACTAAGATATGGTGGCCCCAACCATGATTGTTCCACCACCATGCTTTACAGTTGGCACAAGACAGTCCTGGTGGTAAGCTTGGGACGGTGTTGGCCACACGTAAACACATCCGGTGGTTGGGAACAGTGTGAAGCTCAATTCATCGGACCCTATTACAGTCTTCCATCGATCGTCCACCATTTATGGGTGTTGCCCCACTCTCTCCTCTTCTGAGCATTAATATCGGTCACTAGTGGTTCGGCCATCGCAGCTCACCCGGGAATGTTCTGCTGTTGGAGTTCCCTCCGCACAGTGTTTGTGGACACGGCATTTGGAAGACTGAGATTGAGCTCTGCAGTCACTTTTGTTGTCTCCTTATTCTGGGTCCCAATCCTACGCAATGTCCTTTTGTCTCTTTCGGTCAGGTGACCATGGTTGACCACGCTTATGCTCATCAGACGCTGTTTTCCCGGAAACTGTATACGCCGCCATAACCTTTGATACTGGACCTCGCCACACGGCAAATAAATCGGCGACTTCAGTCACACCAACCATGTGCCGTCTTTGAAGCTCAGTAAGCTCTGACATGACTCCGTATTACTAGCAGCGCACCAGTAAATGAGGAAAATGAGGCTTCCCACCTGTTAGCTAGGTGTCTCATCACACAGCGGAAGTAATTGGATGTTACATTACTTCCGCCTTTACTGCCAAACATGGCATCACTTCCACCAATCCCGCCAATCATGGAGTGTTTCCATTTTTTTGTCTATATACTGTATATAGGTGTGTGTGTGGCGGGGGGGCTGTATATAGCTTCCTGAAAACCTCGCAACCCCCCCGCCTTAGTACTCCTCCCAAGACCCCGCAGTCCTGAAGCAAGCAGTGGGCTGGATCTTGGGAGGAGTTATACAAATATCAAAATATCGTAATTGGTGGGTGTCGGCCTGGAGGAGTGGGTGGCCCTAGGCAGGGTTTATTTGCATGAAGACCGCCCTACGTAACGTTCACCTGCAGTGGTCCATTTAGGGGTCGTGCTGCCCTAGGCAACACAAAAATCCCCCCAATCCCCCCCCCAGCACTGACAAACACCCCCTCCCCCACGATAAGAGCCTGACATTGACCAGCAACCCCCCCCCCCACACACACACACCCAGGAGAGCCTTACACTACCACCACCCCCCATACACTGGCAAGCCCACCCCCCACCCTGATGAGAGAGAGAAGACACCGTCACAGCTCCGGACATCCCTGGGAACAAGAGTTGGGCTCTACATGCAGCATCAAGCAGCCCGCAGCCTCTCTCAGATCCCACCTGGTCCCCATGCTGCATGTGTCCTTTCTTCCTCCCTTCTTTCGGGGGGTGGTGCTGCCCCCCTGAAAAATGCCGCTACCCCCCTGAAAAATGCTGCTGCCCCCCTGAAATAATGCCGCCCTAGGCAAATGCCTTGTTTGCCTTGTGGCCACATGTGATGCTGAACCTCTATGATTGAAAAAACTGAAATCCGATGAATGAAAGAGGCGGGCCAGGGACATTCAGGCTGTGGCACGGATTCTGGGGCGAGTGTCCCTTCTGCCCAGGGGCGGACTGACCATTTGGGAACTAGGGCACCGCCCGAGGGCCCAGGGTCAGTAGGGGGCCCCATGAGATGCCCCTGGCACCTTTCATAGGCTTTTTGGGGTGTAGTTTGAGTGTGGGCGAGGACAGAGGGGCCCCATGATCCCCTATTGCCTGGGGGTCCCATGAGTTTTCAGTCCACCCCTGCTTCTGCCCCACACCCCCTTAGAGGGTTGGAGTCAGGGACAGTCAAGCTGGGGAGGAAAGACCTAGATGATGCTGGATGACCTCCAGCCAGGAAATGAGGTGTAGCTCTATCAGAGTTCTAATGCACATTGTGAGAAGCTCACAGTGTGCAGTGAAATCAGAGGAAGCCATTTCAGTCCAGGGAGAGGAGCCGGGACAGCAGTGAAAGCCTGAAGGCGGGGCCAGGGGCATATTTACCACAAGGCAAACAAGGCACTTGCCCTGGGCGGCATTTTTCAGGGGGCAGCACCAGGGGCGGACTGACAACTCATGGGGCCCCTGGGCAATAGGGAATCATGGGGCCCCTGTGTCCTTGCCCAAACTCAAAAAAGCCTATGAAAAAGGTACTAGGGGCATCTCATGGGGCCCCCTACTGACCTCGGGCCCTCAGGTAGTGCCCAAGTTTCCAAATGGTCAGTCCACCCCTGGGCAGCACCTCCCCCCAGAAGAAGGGATGGAAGAAGGGACACGCCCGCCATGGGAACCAGGTGGGATCTGAGAGAGGCTACTAGATGGTGTATGTAGAGCCCGACTCTCATTCCCGGGGATGTCCAGAGCTGTGAAAATGAGTGTCTTTCTCTCTATTGCTGGGAGGGGGGGCAGTGGTAGCGGAAGGCTCTCCCAGGTGGGGGGCAGAGGTGTTGTTGGTCAATGTCAGGCTCTCTCCATGGGAGGGGGGGGGTGTTGGTTTGTGTCCGTGGGGGCAGTCGATCTTTGTGTTGCCTAGGGCAGCACAAAACCTACATACACCCCTGGGCGAGGCCGGAGGTCTTCTTTACGTTTGCGGTGATGGATGGTGGAGGAGAAATGTGCAGATGTTCCACAGAGGGATGAAAAGGCTTTCTCATTCTTTCTCTGCGTGGGCTTTTCTCTGGTGAAGTGATGTTGATCCCCCCCCCCACCCCCCAAATCCTCTGCCAGGAAAAATTCTCCACAAGTGAAATGGTGTTATTATATGTGAAATTAAAGGTTCTTCTCAGTAGAAAAGGTTTCTGGAATTTTGCGTAGAGTCAGACATTCTTAAGTCGGCTTAGATCGGCCTCTGGGTTTCCAAGGATGCTCCCAGCAGCTCGTTCTCCTCGGGCCCCGTCCCGCGTGACTCACGCACATTATCCCGGCTTGTTTTCACAATTATGACACACGTAAGAAATCAGCCCATTAAAAGTCTCTTCTGCTGAAACGACTTCGGACATTTAATCCTGGGGGAGACCATCCCACCGAACATTCTGCGGAGGAAAAGTCAGAATCGCTACAACAGAAGTACAACAAGCCAGCCGTTGCCGACCCACACGAGCCAACGCTGTCCTTCCAATGATAGAGATGGAGAAGGATTCCCGCGTGGAGTCTGAGCTCCTGATTGGATCCCATTTGTGTTTCTATAGACTTCAGATAAAGCGATCGCTCAGCCGGCCGATCTATGAAGGGATATGACGGCGAGATGATACTTTGTCATTGTATTCAATACCAAATGTTACATTGTAGTCACAGCAACAACATACTTATGTGACCTACCGGCTACAGGCGTCGGATACACAGCGATCGCTGCATGAAGGTGTACAATGTGACCAATAGACAGCCACTTCCAGACCACAATACAGATATACAGCGCCTTGAAGAAGTCCCCCCCCCCCCGAAATGTACCCCATGTTGTCATGTTACAATATATTCCCCCCCCCCCCGAAATGTCCCCCATGTTGTCATCTTACAATGTATTGCAGGGGGGGAGGGGGAATACATTGTAACATGACAACATGGGGGACATTTCGGGGGGGGGGGGAATACATTATAACATGACAACATGGGGGACATTTCGGGGGAGGGGATATATTGTAACATGACAACATGGGGGACATTTAGGGGGGGGAATACATTGTGACATGACAACATGGGGGACATTTCGAGGGGGGGGATATATTGTAACATGACAACATGGGGGACATTTCGGGGGGGGGAATATATCGTAACATGACAACATGGGGGACATATCGGGGGGGGGAATACATTGTAACATGACAACATGGGGGACATTTCAGGGGGGGGAATACATTATAACATGACAACATGGGGGACATTTCGGGGGTGGGGGATATATTGTAACATGACAACATGGGGGACATTTCAGGGGGGGAATATATTGTAACATGACAACATGGGGGACATTTCAAGGGGGAGGGGGAATACATTGTAACATGACAACATGGGGGACATTTCGGGGGGGGGAATACATTGTAACATGACAACATGGGGGACATTTTGGGGGGAGGGGAATACATTGTAACAGGACAACATGGGGGACATTTTAGGGGGGAGGGAATACACATCTCTCTTTCTCTCTCTCTCTCCCTCTCTCCCCCCCCCTCTCTCTCTCCCTCTCTCTCCCTCTCTCTCCCTCCTCTCTCTCCCCCCCCCTCTCTCTCTCCCCCCCATCTCTCCCCCCCCCGCATCAATGACAGCGTGCCCTCTTCTGTAATAGTTGTCTATGAGGCCCCCGAATTCTTGCCGGTGGTAGAGCCGCCCATTCATCCCAGCAAAATGCCTCCAGGCTGTGCAAAGTCTTTGGTTGTCTCGCACATTGGAGATCCCCCCCAGAGCGGCTCGATGATATCAAGGTCAGGAGACGGTGATGGTCACTCCAGAACAGGGGCGGACTGACAACTCATGGGGCCCCTTGGCAATAGGGGATCATGGGGCCCCTGTGTCCTTGCCCACACTCAAAGCACATCCAAAAAGCCTTGAAAAAGGTGCCAGGGGCATTTCTTGGGGCCCCCTACTGACCCCAAGCCCTCGGGCAGTGCCTGAGTGCTCGAATGGTCAGTCCGCCCCTGCTCCAGAACCCTCACCTTTTTCTGCTGGAACCACCAGAGGGTCAGCTTGGCCTTGTGCTCGGGGTCATTGTCCTGCTGAAGGGTCCAGGAGTGTCCTATGTGCAGCTTTCATGCAGAAGAATGCCAATTGTCTGCCAGTATTTTCTGATACTGTGCTGCGTTCATCCTGCCATCAATTTTCACAAGATTCCCCCATGCCTTTAAAGCTCACCCCCCCCCCCCAAACCATCAATGAGCCGCCACCACCATGCTTCACAGTGGGGATGGTATTCTTGTCACTGTTGATCCCTCTCTAAACATAGTGTGCCGGGAGTGACTTTGGGTGGGGGGCCCATGGAACACAGCCCCCTTTTGGAGAGGTGGGGAGACCCCTGTCTCAGCTCCCCATATCCCTATTATGTGTATGTCACCCTGTGCCTGTTAGGGGTACAGGGTGATCTGTCCTGATATTGTGTAGACATGTATAGGTGGGGTGGGGGGTTGTTCATTGTTTACTGCCACGTGGTCCCATTGTTCTATTGTGTGTCCTGCTTGGGAGCAAAGGATTATGGGATATATGTGTTTGTACTGGCTTGGTGGGGGGTGTTTCCTGCAGCCCTTCCCCCTGATGGGACAGACTGCTGATGTGTTTCCTGTTACTGGGTGTATTTCCCCGCCCCGTGTATATGTCTTGTATCTATGTTAAAATAAAGCAGTCCATTTCCTGCTTTAATATGAGTCTGGTGCTGTCTCCTCCTGTATGGTCAGCGGTGGTGTCGGTGGATCTGTGTTCGGACGGGGAAGCGGGAGTCTAATGGAAATACCCGAGTGCAGTCGGCGTCCGGTTCCGTTACACATAGCATTGTTGGTTGTGACCAGAACGCTCTGTTTTGGTCTCGTCACTCCAGATTACCAGAAGCTGTGAGGCGTGTCCAGATTTTGTCCGACATATTGTACCCGGGCTTTTTTGTGGCATTGATGCAGTAAAGGCTTCTTTCTGGCAACTCCACCATGCAGCTCATTTTAGTTCAGGTACAGTTCTCCTTGCAACAACCGCACCGTCTTCTCCCAGAGAAGCCTGGATTCCTCCTGAGGTGACCTCTGGGGTTTTTTTTTATATCCTGAACAATTCCTCTGGCAGTTGCCATCTTTCTTGGTGTACCTGACCTTGGCTTGGTTTCAAGAGATCCCCAAATTTTCCACTTCTTAATAAGTGATTGAACCGGACTGACTGGAATATTCAAGGCTTTGGATATCTTTTGATATCCTTTTTCATTGTTATAAAAATTCCATTACCTTGATGAGCAGGTCTTTTGACAGTTCTTGTCTGTTCCCCATGGCTCACTGTTTTCTTGGTCTACCTGACCTTGGCTTGGTGTCAAGAGATCCCTGAATTTTCCACTTCTTAATAAGTGATTGAACAGCACTGACTGGAATATTCAAGGCTTTGGATATCTTTTGATATCCTTTTCCATTGCCTTGTTGCGCAGGTCTTTTGACAGTTCTTGTCTGTTCCCCATGGCTCAGTATCTAGTCTGCTCAGTGCCTCCATGTGAGAGCGAATACACTCATCGCCTATTTATACACAAACACTGATTGCAATGTAAGAAGCCACAGACGTGGGAAATTAACCCTTTAATTGCCATTGTACCCTGTGTGTGTCACCTTGTGTGTCTGTACCAAGGCCAGACCTTCCAGGGGGTGGAGACTTCTTGATCAGGGGGGCGGAGACTTCTGATCCGGGCCATTTGGGGGATTCGTGTTATCATTAGGATTTAAAAAGGAGCCAAAAAACTTTGTGATTATAAATGGCGTCATATCGTCACTATCCTCAAATAAAAGGCGTTTTTGTGTCATGATCGGTCAGATTTTGACCCTCAATGCCAAAATATCACCATTTCTGCCAGGAAGGGGGGGGGAGGGGGGGCAAACTTTTTCACTTTTTCTTTTTCTCTGTTGACTTTCCTCCAGCTTAAGTAAAGAAATCAAACCTGTAGAAGTGCGGAGAAGGTGATTGCAGATTGCCGCAACCTGCGGGGAATATAAATCCCTCTCCAGAATTGTATTAAAAATAACTCGGAGACAGGAAGCGTCTCGCGATCCGGGAGGTAACGCTCCGGCGTTCGCAATAATAATGATCGTCGTTCCTGAGAACGAGATAATGATGGCGCCATTATCTGCCGCCTAATCAGTCACAACATGTCACTCTATTTACAGATTGTGAGAATCAAATATTTAATATTAAAGGAGAAAACAAGAGAGGAGCTCCGCCGATCTCTCCCACGATGAGTGTCACCTCCAGTGTGGTGGTGTCACCGGGGCTCCGGCACCATCGGGCTCATCATCGACTCCACCACCGGCGGTCATGTGACCAATATTACTGGTCAGAGCGCACAGAACTCCTTCCTGACCCCACAAAGCGCAACTTCCCCGATTGAAACGTTTCTAGAATTCCCTTCTGTGATTGTAGCTGTGAAATGAAAGAGGAACATCGGCCTTCCCCTCAATCTTCTATCCCCCCTCCATCCCCCCCCCTCAGTCTTCTATCCCCCCTCCACCCCCCCCTCAGTCTTTTATACCCCCCGCACCCCCCCTTCAGTCTTTTATCCCCCTCCACCCCCCCTCAGTCTTCTATCCCCCCCCATTCAGTCTTCTATCCCCCCTCTATCCCCCCCATTCAGTCTTCTATCCACCCTCCAGTCTTCTATCCCCCCTACACCCCCCTCAGTCTTCTATCCCCCCTCCACCCCCCTCAGTCTTCTATCCCCCCTACAACCCCCCCTCAGTCTTTTATCCCCCCTCCACCCCCCCCTCAGTCTTCTATCCCCCCCCCCATTCAGCCTTCTATCCTCCCCCCATTCAGTCTTCTATCCCCCCTCCACCCCCCCTCAGTCTTCTATCCCCCCCTATTCAGCCTTCTATCCTCCCCCCATTCAGTCTTCTATCCCCCCTCCACCCCCCCCCTCAGTCTTCTATCCCCCCCCATTCAGCCTTCTATCCTCCCCCCATTTAGTCTTCTATCCCCCCTCTATCCCCCCCATTCAGTCTTCTATCCCCCCTCCAGTCTTCTATCCCCCCTCCATCCCCCCCTCCAGTCTTCTATCTCCCCTCCATCCCCCCTCCAGTCTTCTAACCCCCCTCCATCCCACCCTCCAGTCTTCTAACCCACCTCCATCCACCCCTCCAGTCATCTATCCCCCTTCCATCCCCCCCATTCAGTCTTCTATCCTACTTCCACCTCCCCATTCAGTCTTCTATCCTACTTCCATCCCCCCTCAGTCTTCTATCCCCCCTCCATCCCCCCCTCAGTCTCCTATCGTCCCTCCATCCCCCCCATTCAGTCTTCTATCCTACCTCCATCCCCCCCTCAGGCTTCTATCCCCCCTCCATCCCCCCTCAGTCTTCTATCCCCCTCCTTCCCCCCTCCAGTCTTCTATCCCCCCTCTATCCCCCCCTCCAGTCTTCTATCCCCCCTCTATCCCCCCTCCAGTCTTCTATCCCCCCTCTATCCCCCCCTCAGTCTTCTATCCCCCCTCCATCCCCCCCTCAGTCTTCTATCCTCCCTCCATCCCCCCCATTCAGTCTTCTATCCTACCTCCATCCCCCCCACAGTCTTCTATCCCCCTCCTTCCCCCCCTCCAGTCTTCTATCCCCCCTCTATCCCCCCCTCCAGTCTTCTATCCCCCCTTTATCCCCCCCTCCAGTCTTCTATCCCCCCTCTATCCCCCCTCCAGTCTTCTATCCCCCCTCTATCCCCCCCTCCAGTCTTCTGTCCTCCCTCCACCCCCCCCCAGTCTTCTGTCCTCCCTCCATCCCCCCCCCCAGTCTTCTGTCCTCCCTCCATCCCCCCCCCAGTCTTCTGTCCTCCCTCCATCCCCCCCCCCCCAGTCTTCTATCCTCCCTCCATCCCCACCCCCCGCAGTCTTCTATCCTAATCCAACCCCCCTCAGTCTTCTGTCTTCCATCCCCCCTTCAGTCTTGTACAGGTGTACTGGCTCCTCCCCTTCAGTCTTGTACAGGTGTACCGGCTCCTCCCCTTCAGTCTTGTACAGGTGTACCGGCTCCTCCCCTGGACTGAAAAGGCTTCCTCTGATGTCACTGCACACTGGGAGATCTCACAATGTGCATTAGAAGCTGCAACAAGTCAGAGCTCCGCCTCCTTTCCTGGCTGGAGGATGTCCTGCGTCATCTAGCTCTTTCCCTCCCCAGCATGACTGTCTTTGGCCCCGCCCCTTTCATTCATTGGATTTCAGTTCTGTCAATTAAGGAGGCTCAGCATCACTATGTGGGTATGTGGGGTCACCCAGGGTGGTCTGAATGCAAAGACAGCTTTCCTAGGACCACCCATTCCTACAGACATACATCTTCTCCCATAAAGGCATTTGATATCTGCATAACTCCTCCCAAGACCCCGCCCACTGCATGCATCAGGACTGAGAGCTCCTAAGGGGACTACTGAGAGGTTTTCAGGAAGCCATGTGCTATACTATACAAAGGTGTCATTATTTCTTTTAAATGATAACAGAAATCCCCTGAATGGCCCGGATCAAAAGTCCCCGCCCTGCCCTGCCCCGCCCCGGAATGTTCGGCCTTGGTACAGACACACAAGGGGGGGGGGGACACGGGTTACCATGGAAAATTAAAGGTTCATTTCCCACATCTGTGGCTTTTTACATTGCAATTAATGTCAGTGCTGCGTGTATTCGTTCTCACATGGATGCACTGAGCAGGCTAGATACTGAGCCATGGGGAGCAGACAAGAACTGTCAAAAGTCCTGCGTAACAAGGTATCCGGAGAATTCATAGAGAAGTCTCCGATGTATGGAAACATTGAAATGAAACCGGAACGACAGAAACTTTGTTTTATTTTATTATGTTTCAATAAACCAGAAACTTCTCTGTAACTTCTCCCGGATACAATGCTTCCCTCACATGTTGGCAACGAGTTTGGTGTAAACCAGGGGCCTCCAAACTGAGGCTCGGGGCCAGATGAGGCCCTTTACTTGCCTTTATAAGGCCCTCGGGGCACTATTCCTTCCACTGGCCCCAACAGTGGGGCACTGTTCCCTCCACTGACACCAATGATGGGGCACTATTCCTTCCACTGACACCAATGATGAGGCACTATTCCTCCCACTGACACCAATGATGGGCACTATTCCTCCCACTGACACCAATGATGGGGTACTATTCCTCCCACTGACACCAACAATATGGCACTATTCCTCCTACTGACACCAATGATGGGGCACTATTCCTCCCACTGACACCAATGATGGGACACTATTCCTCCCACTGACACCAACAATATGGCACTATTCCTCTTACTGACACCAATGATGGGGCACTATTCCTCCCACTGACACCAACAATATGGCACTATTCCTCTTACTGACACCAATGATGGGGCACTATTCCTCCCACTGACACCAACGATGGGGCACTATTCCTCCCACTGACACCAACGATGGGGCACTATTCCTCCCACTGACACCAATGATGGGGCACTATTCCTCCCACTGACACTAATGATGGGGCACTATTCCTTCCACTGACACCAATGATGGGGCACTATTCCTCCCACTGACACCAATGATGGCGCACTATTCCTCCCACTGACACCAATGATGGGGCACTATTCCCCCCACTGACACCAATGATGGCGCACTATTCCTCCCACTGACACCAATGATGGGGCACTATTCCTCCCACTGACACCAATGTTGGGGCACTATTCCCCCCACTGACACCAATGATGGGGCACTATTCCCCCCACTGACACCAATGATGGGGCACTATTCCTCTCACTGACACCAATGATGGGGCACTATTCCTCCCACTGACACCAATGATGGGGCACTATTCCTCCCACTGACACCAATGATGGCAAACTATTCCTCCCACTGACACCAATGATGGCGCACTATTCCTTCCACTGATACCAATGATGGGGCACTATTCCTCCCACTGACACCAATGATGGGGCACTATTCCTCCCACTGACACCAATGATGGAGCACTATTCCTCCCACTGACACCAATGATGGGGCACTAATCCTCCCACTGAAACCAATGATGGGGCACTATTCCTCCCACTGACACCAATGATGGGGCACTATTCCTCCCACTGACACCAATGATGGGGCACTATTCCTCCCACTGACACCAATGATGGGGCACTATTCCTCTGAGATTGAGGGAATGCTTCCTCCTCCTACAAAGTTACAATGTACAGTCTAATCAGTGGGGGAGGAGACTGAGGAAATGACTCCTCCTCCTTCTACAAAGTTACAATGTACAGTCTGATCACTGGGGGAGGGGAGACTGAGGAAAAGGTTCCTCTTCTCTGCAGCAGACTGATGACATCATCTCAGCCTAGGCAGAGTCACTGACTGGAGCTTGGCACGCTCGTAGAGTTGAGGGCGCCATTGAGGTACCATCAGGAACACATGTAAAGGTGGAGCCTTTCTGAAGGGTGACCCCGTTCCTGTGTGCTGTGACAGGTCATGGAGATGGGGACGTGTCGGGTCCCTGACAGGTCCTCTTTATGTAAATCTGCAATAATAAGCTCCAGGTCTCAGTCATCTGATTGGTTGCCGGTGTGGGGGGTTCACCATCTCTGTCTTGGTGTCGGGGGGACCTGGAGGTGATCGAACGTTTTGTTGTCACCAGGGGCGGGCTGACCATTCAAGCACTCAGGCACTGCCCCAGGGCCCGGGGTCAGTAGGGGGCCCCGTGAAATGCCCCTGGTACCTTTTATAGGATTATTTGGTTGTGCTTTGAGTGTGGGCAAGGACACAGGGGCCCCATGATCCCCTATTGCCGGGGGGCCCCATGAGTTGTCAGTCTGCCCCTGGTTGTCACCGAGGAGATATCTCCGTTGTCACGATTTGCGGTTCCTGACTTTCGGGCAGAAGAATCTCTTCTCGGCTTTTCTTAAACTCCTCGTTTTGCTCGTTTTGTGCGATTTGCGGCGGTGTCAGTTCAGGTGAGGCGGACGCATGCGGACTGCGCGGCGATTATACGTGGGCTGCCGGTAATGGAGCGAAGCGCGGGCCGGGGGCACGCAGGGCAGCAATCAGGACCTCCCACCGCGTCTAATAGCCGGAATTTCAGGTAATCTGAATATTTGCAGACGGCGAGTAGCGGCGGAGGAAGCCACGCGGCGCCGGCCTCCGCCGCAATGAAATGCATTATTCTGATTGACGGACGGCCAATCAGGAACAAGGCGCAGGAATGTAATAATAGGTGAACGGGATTTAATGGACCGCGACAATCGGCAACAAGGAGGCGGGTCATGTGACCCGCGCAAACACTCTGATTGCATCGCCGCGCTAAAGTCCGGACAACGGCTTCAGAAAACGACTTTTATTGTCAAAAATACAGAGAAATCCGTCATCAGTCCAGAAATCGGCCTTACTGGGCGGTCGCACACCAGCAAAAAGCTGAAATCAGGCTTGCAGCAGGAGAGGCTGCTCTATGGAGAGCGGGTGGAAGGGCGGGGCTCCTCGCACATTAACTCTGAAGAGCGATCCACTTATATATAAGGGGCGTGTCTATCACAGCTTTCCACTGTCTACGGTTCCTAGGGAAGCAGCAGGTACTATGTACCCCTTACTCAGTCACATGGGGGGCAGTATCTGGGGGGCCCCCTTAAAAAAAAAAGGAGCTTCCAGATTCCAATAAGCCCCCCCCTACTCACAGACCATCACAACCACTGGTCCAGGGGTGTGGGGAAGAGGCAGCGCAGTCATCAGAAAGTTTGGGGCCCCTTGCACAGCTGTAGGTCTGGCCCCCTTTGGCCTCACCACCAACATTCTCCAGGGCCCATCCCACCGAATCCGCCCACTGACCATTCCACTGAGTCTCCTCCTGCAGTCAAATCTCCCCCATCCCATGTCCTCCTCCAGTCCCATTTCTCCCATCCCATGTCCTCCTCCAGTCCCATCTCCTCCATTCCATGTCCTCCTCCTCCTCCAGTCCCAACTTCCCCATCCCATGTCCTCCTCCTCCAGTCCCATCTCCCCCATCCCATGTCCTCCTCCTCCAGTCCCATCTCTCCTATCCCATGTCCTCCTCCTCCAGTCCCATCTCTCCTATCCCATGTCCTCCTCCTCCAGTCCCATCTCTCCCATCCCATGTCCTCCTCCTCCAGTCCCATCTCCCTTATCTCATGTCCTTCTCTTCAAGTTTTATATTCTTCATCCCAGGTCCTCCTCCCGCAGTCCCATTTCCTCCATTTCATGTCCTCTTCCACCTCCAGTCCCTTCTCCTCCATCCCATGTCCTTATCCTCCATTCCATGTCCTCCTCCTCCAATCTCATCTCCTCCGTCCCATGTCCTCCTCCTCCAGTCCCTTCTCCTCCATTCCATGTCCTCCTCCTCCAGTCCCATCTCCTCCATCCCATGTCCTCCTCCTCCATCCCATGTCCTCCTCCTCCAGTCCCATCTCCTCCATCTGATTTCATCCTCCTTCTTCAGTCCCATCTCCTCATCCCATGTCCTCATCTCATGTCCTCCTCCTTTAGCCTCATATCCTCCATCCCAGGTCCTCCTCCTCCTCCAGTCCCTTCTCCTCCATCCCATGTCCTCCATCTCCAGTCTCTTCTCCTCCATCCCATGTACTCCTCCTCCAGTCCCATGTCCTCCATCCCATGTCTTCCTCCTCCAGTCCCATCTCCTCCATCCCATGTCTTCCTCCTCCAGTCCCATCTCCTCCATCCCATGTCCTCCTCCTCCAGTCCCATGTCCTCCATCCCATGTCTTCCTCCTCCAGTCCCATCTCCTCCATCCCATGTCTTCCTCCTCCAGTCCCATCTCCTCATCCCATGCCCTCATCCTCCAGTCCCATGTCCTCCATCCCATGTCTTCCTCCTCCAGTCCCATCTCCTCCATCTCATGTCTTCCTCCTCCAGTCCCATCTCCTCCGTCCCATGTCCTCCTCCTCCAGTCCCTTCTCCTCCATTCCATGTCCTCCTCCTCCAGTCCCATGTCCTCCATCCCATGTCTTCCTCCTTTAGTCCCATCTCCTCCATCCCATGTATTCCTCCTCCAGTCCCATCTCCTCATCTCATGTCCTCCTCCATCCATCCAGACACTGACCGCTCCCTGCACACACCTGGGATCCGCCCACCATTCCACCCTCGTCTGCATCCTGGCAGCCAATCCACTCTGCTGCTGCCCTGCATTAAAGACGGCCCTGGTTGGGGCCGAGGCCCCTCGGGATGCCTTGGCCGCCTATTTGTTTATGGGCTCCCCCCCCCCCCCATGGCAGTCCTGGGAAGAAGCCCCTGAACTTATCCACATGTAGACAAAGTGCTTTGCTAGCTCTTCTAAGAATGTGCCCCACCATGTGGAGGGTAGGTGTCCTCATATGATTCAGAAGGGAAGGGCTCACCCCCCCCCCCTTTTCCTGGGCAACCAGGCAACTAGTATTTATTTTTGAGGTGGGGGGGGCAAACATTTTTTCTTGATTTTAGTATGTAGAGTGGCCTCAGGCAGTTTTTTAAAGGGACTGTGACGGGAGTGACTTTGGGTGGGGGGGCCCATGGAACACAGCTTACTTTGGGTGGGGGGCCCATGGAACACAGCTCACTTTGGGTGGGGGGCCCATGGAACACAGCTTACTTTGGGTGGGGGGCCCATGGAACACAGCTCACTTTGGGTGGGGGGCCCATGGAACACAGCTCACTTTGGAGAGGTGGGGAGACCCCTGTCTCAGATCCCCATATCCCTCTTATGTGTAAGTCCCCCTGTGCCTGTTAGGGGTACGGGGTGATCTGTCCTAATATTGGGGGGTGGGGGGTTGTTCATTGTTTACTGCCATGTGGTTGTCCCATTGTTCTATTGTGTGTCTTTCTTGGGAGCAAACTATTATGGGATGTATGTGTTTGTGTATTGGCTTGGTGGGGGGTGTCTGCTGATGTGTCTCTTGTTGCTAGCTGTGGTTTGCCCCGCCCTGTGTGATTATGCAGGGAGGGGGGATTGCCCCGCCCTGTGTGATTATGCAGGGAGGGGGGATTGCCCCGCCCTGTGTGATTATGCAGGGAGGGGGGATTGCCCCGCCCTGTGTGATTATGCAGGGAGGGGGGATTGCCCCGCCCTGTGTCATTATGCAGGGAGGGGGGATTGCCCTGCCCTGTGTCATTATGCAGGGAAGGGGGATTGCCCCGCCCCGTGTCATTATGCAGGGAGGGGGGATTGCCCCGCCCCATGTCATTATGCAGGGAGGGGGGATTGCCCCGCCCTGTGTCATTATGCAGGGAGGGGGGATTGCCCCACCCCGTGTCATTATGCAGGTAGCGGGGATTGCCCCGCCCTGTTTCATTATGCAGGTAGGGGGGATTGCCCCGCCCTGTTTCATTATGCAGGGAGGGGGGATTGCCCCGCCCTGTGTCATTATGCAGGGAGGGGGGATTGCCCCGCCCTGTGTCATTATGCAGGGAGGGGGGATTGCCCCGCCCTGTTTCATTATGCAGGTAGGGGGGATTGCCCCGCCCTGTTTCATTATGCAGGGAGGGGGGATTGCCCCGCCCTGTGTCATTATGCAGGGAGGGGAGATTGCCCCGCCCCGTGACATTATGCAGGTAAGGGGGATTGCCCCGCCCTGTTTCATTATGCAGGTAGGGGGGATTGCCCCGCCCTGTGTCATTATGCAGGGAGGGGGGATTGTTCCCTTGAATGTATATATCTTGTATCTGTGTTCAAATAAAGTCGTCTATTTCCTGGTTTTACCTCAGGATTGGTGTCGTCTCGTATGGTCGGTGGTGGGGTCCGTGGTCGGTGTTCGGATGGGGAAGCGGTACTATGACAGAAGTACCCCAGTGCAATCAGGGATCCGGTTCCATTACAGGGACTACCCTTAAAATGTATACCAGAACTGAAAGGCCTGGTATGAATTATGGGGGAACCCCTACGCTATATTTTTTTTGTGGGGATCCCCCAATAACCTCTATAGCAGGATGAGGTCCAGGCCTACAGTAGGTCCGGCTGCTTTGTTTACAGACAGAATGAAGAGGCCGGGAACTGTCACTTACCAGCAATTCAAACACAGTTGTCAGCACGGGTGGACTGACAACTCATGGGGCCCCCGGACAATAGGGGATCATGGGGCCCCTGTGTCCTCGCCCACACTCAAACTACACCCCAAAAAGCCTATGAAAGGTGCCAGGGGCATCTCATGGGGCCCCTACTGACCCCGGGCCCTCGGGCGGTGCCCGAGTTCCCAAATGGTCAGTCCGCCACTGGTTGTCAGTGTTGCTGTAGGTTGTATATGTTCGCAGGTAGGGTCAGGGCTCCCCCCCCCCAGGCACGTCATCCGCTGAAGTCTTCCATTTCTAATCTTTCACTGTAAGTATTGTTAAATCCACCAAATTAAATTTAAAAAAACATTTGCTTTGATGGATACCCCCCCTCCCCCCCCCCCCCCCCCAGCAATGCCCATGCTATTTGTTTGGCAATGTACAATGGCGCTCAACATGAGATTTTAGTGACACCCAGAACATGAGCAGAGGGAAATTCCCGACTTTAGCGCAGCTGCGGGTTCCCTGGATCAGCATTCCCCGACTGGTTTTATTTGCTGCCAAGAGTTGCTCTTTAATGCCGGCCCATAGACGGGTCGAAAATCAGCCGATTTTTCTACCGGAAACAAAACTGACCGATTTTCGCACCGTTAGTGGGTTAATTGGTCGGCCGTTTTTTGGGGTTTTGGCACATTTTTTTATTGGTAATGCAGGCCATAGACGGGTCGAAAACCAGCCATTTTTTTAATAAAAAAAAAACAAAAATCGGTCGTTCAATCGGCTGACGTTACCACTAACGGTAAAAAAAATCGTCTGATTTTCGTCCCGTCTGCGGCCGGCATTTAATTACTTCTGTCCCTGCAGAGAGCTCCGCTGTTATATTTGACATGAAAAGTCTTGCGGTTGCAACAATGTATCCATTTGTATCCATTTCGGATACAGATGGTTTTATTCGGATACAAATGGATACATTGTTGCAACCGCAAGACTTTTCATGTCAAATATAATAGTGGACTGGAATTATTCTTGTTTTCTTCTTTTTCTTCCTCTTCTTTTTCTTCTTCTTTTCTTCTTTTTCTCTTCTGTTCTTCTTTTTCTTCTTCTTTTTCTGCTTCTTCTTCTTTTTCTTCTTCCTTTTCTCCTTCTATTCTTCTTTTTCTCCTTCTTTTTCTTCTCCTTCTTCTTCTTCTTCTTTTTCTTCCTCTTCTTTTTCTTCTTCTTTTCTTCTTTTTCTCCTCTGTTCTTCTTTTTCTTCTTCTTTTTCTGCTTCTTCTTCTTTTTCTTCTTCCTTTTCTCCTTCTTTTCTTCTTTTTCTCCTTCTTTTTCTTCTCCTTCTTCTTCTTCTTCTTTTTCTTTTTTTCTACTTCTTTTCTTCTTCTTTTTCCTCTTCTTTTTCTGCTTCTTTTTCTTCTTCTTTTCTTCTTCTTTTTCTTTGTTTCTTCCTTTTCTATTCTTTTTCTTCTTCTTCTTCTTCTTCTTCTTCTTCTTCTTCTTTTCTTCTTTTTCTTCTTCTTTTTCTTTTTCTTCTTTTTCTCCTTCTGCTTTTTTTTTTCTTCTTCTTTTTCCTCTTCTTTTTCCTCTTCTTTTTCCTCTTCTTTTTCCTCTTCTTTTTCTGCTTCTTTTTTTCTTCTTCTTCTTTTGCTTCTTCTTTTTCCTTTTTTCCTCTTCTTTTCTTCTTCTTTTTCTTTTGTCCTCCTTTCCTTTTTCTCCTTCTTCTTTTCTTCTTTTTCTTCTTCTTCTTTTCTTCTTTTTCTTCTTTTTCTTTTTCTTCTTCTTCTTCTTCTTTTTCTTTTTCTTCTTTTTCTCCTTCTTCTTCTTCTTTTTCTTTTTTTTCTTCTTTTTCTTCTTCTTTTTCCTCTTCTTTTTCTGCTTCTTTTTTTCTTCTTCTTCTTCTTCTTTTTCTTCTTCTTTTTCTTTTTTCTTCCTTTTCTTATTCTTTTTCTTTTCTTTTCTTCTTCTTTTTTCTTCTTCTTCTTTTTCTCCTTCTTCCTCTTCTTTTTTTCTTCTTCTTTCTTCTTTCAGGTTACGGCTTATGTGCAGATTTTTTATTGGTAAAACGATTGGCCGATTTGGCCATCATTGCCGGGAAAATCGGCAGATTTTTTCCAACTTTACCAATTAAAAAAAATGTGCCAAAACCCTGAAAAACGGCCGACCAATTAACCCACTAATGTTGTGAAAATCGTCAGATTTTTTTTTTTCGGCCGAAAAATTGGCTGATTTTCAACCCGTCTATGGCCGACATAAATCCTAAAACGGATCCGCAATGATCAGCCAGGACCATTGGAATATCTGTATTTCCCTCAAAATGTTCTCCTGGGGGGGAAGCCTTATCTTTGCTGGAGGGGGGCCTTGTCTTTGCAGGGGGGGCCCTTGTCTTTGCGTGGGGGGGAACTTTTCTTTGCGTGGAGGGAACTTTTCTTTGCGTGGGGGGCCTTGTCTTTGCATGGGGGGGCCTTGTCTTTGCAGGGGGGGCCCTTTTCTTTGCGTGGGGGGAAAATTTTCTTTGCGTGGGGGGCCTTGTCTTTGCATGGGGGGGCCTTGTCTTTGCATGGGGGGACCTTTTCTTTGCGTGGGGGGCCTTGTCTTTGCAGGGGGGGGGCCTTGTCTTTGCGGGGGGGCCCTTGTCTTCGCCTGGAGGGACCTTTTCTTTGAGGGGGGGCCTTGTCTTTGCGTGGGGGGGCCTCGTCTTTACGTGGGGGGGCCTTGTCTTTGCTGGGGGGGCCTTGTCTTTGCTGGGGGGGCCTTGTCTTTGCGGGGGGGCCCTTGTCTTTGCCTGGAGGGACCTTTTCTTTGAGGGGGGGCCTTGTCTTTGCGTGGGGGGGCCTTGTCTTTGCGTGGGGGGGCCTTGTCTTTGCGTGGGGGGGGCCTCGTCTTTGCGTGGGGGGGGCCTTGTCTTTGCGTGGGGGGGCCTTGTCTTTGCTGGGGGGGCCTTGTCTTTGCGGGGGGGCCCTTGTCTTTGCGGGGGGGCCCTTGTCTTTGCGGGGGGGCCCTTGTCTTTGCAGCCTCCAATCCCGTCACCAAAGAGCTGATTTTCCCTGAAGGCCGTCGTTTGATGATCGTTATTAGTGGTGACTAAACATGGCGCCGGCCTCTGCTGGTGATATATAGCCGCCGTGATGTGAGGAGAAGCAGGTGGCGCATGCGGGGCCCCCGAAACAATGAGCCATTCACAGCGAGTATCTGGTCTTAATATCGAGTCTCGTTAGGCGTCACGTCAGCCAAGAAAGCGATTAGATCCGTCGCTCGGAAAATGACAAACAAAGCGGCTAAAAAAAAAAAGTCTGAAAAGTGGGGAAAATTTAAGACCTTCCTAAAGCGCAGAGCGGCGCTGGCCCAGGCGCTCGTATATCATATTATCCAGTAGCTTGTTTTTCCTTTTTAATTTTCCGAAGACAAGCCTGCACCTCATCAGCCAATAATAATGGAGGACTAATGCCACGCCGGGGCGCGCGCCCCTAAATCTTCGCTTATCGGACTCCACCACATAATTACAGGGGGAATGAAACAGATGTCTCCGGCGGGGCGGGGAATGTTATTTCATCATCAGTCTAGAAAAACGAGTATATTCCAGAGAATGGAAAAGTCCCAGAATGATACATTGTCACTGATACGCTGTCTCTGATACGTTGTCTCTGATACGTTGTCACTGATACATTGTCACTGATACATTGTCACTGATACGCTGTCTCTGATACGTTGTCACTGATACGTTGTCTCTGATACGTTGTCACTGATACATTGTCACTGATATGTTGTCTCTGATACGTTGTCACTGATACGTTGTCACTCATACGTTGTCACTGATACGATGTCTCTGATACGTTGTCACTGATACGATGTCTCTGATACGTTGTCACTGATACGTTGTCACTGATACGATGTCTCTGATACGTTGTCTCTGATACGTTGTCACTCATACGTTGTCTCTGATACGTTGTCACTGATACATTGTCACTGATACGTTGTCACTGATACATTGTCACTGATACGTTGTCACTGATACGATGTCTCTGATACGTTGTCACTGATACGCTGTCTCTGATACGTTGTCACTGATACGATGTCTCTGATACGTTGTCACTCATACGTTGTCACTGATACATTGTCACTGATACGTTGTCACTGCCACTGAGACTGGGGGGCCATTACAGGTCATGTGCATGGGAAGGCCGGCCGCCCAATACTGCCAGCAATATAGTTTATATATGGGGGGGCGGGGACAATACTGGGGGCAATATAGTGTATATACAGGGGGGGGACAATACTGGGGGCAATATAGTGTATATATACGGGGGGCGGGGACAATACTTGGGGCAATATAGTGTATATATACGGGGGGCGGGGACAATACTTGGGGCAATATAGTGTATATACAGGGGGGGCGGGGACAATACTTGGGGCAATATAGTGTATATACGGGGGGGGCGGGGACAATACTTGGGGCAATATAGTGTATATACAGGGGGGGGACAATACTTGGGGCAATACGGTGTATAAACGGGGGGCGGGGACAATACTTGGGGCAATATAGTATATATATGGGGGGTGGGGACAATACTTGGGGTAATATAGTGTATATATGGGGGGGACAATACTTGGGGCAATATAGTGTATATATGGGGGAGGCAATACTTTGGGCAATATAGTGTATATAGGGGGGGGCGGGGACAATACTTGGGGCAATATAGTGTATATACGGGGGGGGGGACAATACTTGGGGCAATATAGTGTATATACAGGGGGGGGGGCGGGGACAATACTTGGGGCAATATAGTGTATATACGGGGGGGGCGGGGACAATACTTGGGGCAATATAGTGTATATACGGGGGGGCGGGGACAATACTTGGGGCAATACGGTGTATATACGGGGGGCGGGGACAATACTTGGGGCAATATAGTGTATATACGGGTGGGGGGGACAATACTTGGGGCAATATAGTGTATATACGGGGGGGAGGGGACAATACTTGGGGCAATATAGTGTATATACGGGGGGGAGGGGACAATACTTGGGGCAATATAGTGTATATACGGGTGGGGGGGACAATACTTGGGGCAATATAGTGTATATACGGGGGGGAGGGGACAATACTTGGGGCAATACGGTGTATGTGGAATGTAATCCATTCCTCTGGCTGTGTATGTAGGGTGTACCGACCTTTCCTCTGACAGTCACTATGAGGAGCACTGCTAATACCTGCACACCCGGTCCACTCGGCGTCACATTGTAGACGATCTCTGACAATTCCCATTCAGCTGCTTCTGATTACAGAGTTCAGGTCAAATATGTTCCTCAGGTTTCAGTACTTCTGAGAATTTATTGGGGTGATTTATGGGGTGAGGGATGTGATTGTAATTAGACGCTCGGTTGGTTTTCTTCCAAAACAAAATTCAGACGTTTTCGTTATTCAAGGATTCGGATTTATCTAAACTTCCGAATTACAATAGTAACAAATTTAAACAAATCTGAAATAAAGAAATTAAATTTCATCTGAAATTTGAATCGAATTTGAGAACAAATTTGAATTATAAACATATTGCTGAATAATGCTGATTTCCTTCAAAGACTGCGTGTATCAATGTTCAGATATCACCGACTGCGGAGATTCGAATGTCAGAAAGAAGAGGAAAAAATAGAATAAAAATGATTATTATTATACAGGATTTATGGCACCAACAGTGTGCTCAGCGCTGTACAATATACAGGAGACAATACAGCAACAATACAAGAGGGAGGGGAGGCCCTGATCCTGGGAGCTTACAATCTAAGAGGGAGGGCCTGATCCTGGGAGCTTACAATCTAAGAGGGAGGGGCTGATCCTGGGAGTTTACAATCTAAGAGGGAGGGGCTGATCCTGGGAGCTTGCAATCTAAGAGGGAGGGCCCTGATCCTGGGAGCTGACAATCTAAGAGGGAGGGCCTGATCCTG
>NW_028321053.1:0-55000 GCF_062004578.1 Staurois parvus
GATGACCAGAGACTGCAGACACAGTACAGGAGATGGTCAGAGACTGCAGACACAGTACAGGAGATGACCAGAGACTGCGGACACAGTACAGGAGATGACCAGAGACTGCAGACATGATACAGGAGCCAGTCAGGGACCCCACTCATTCCACATCTGGAGGGGATGTCAGATCAGTGTGTAGTTGCTGGGAATCCACGCAGAGCAGATCTTGGTGCAGGCAGTGTGGTTGTGGAGGACGGACATGATGCGGCACTCAGGAATGTACAGACGGGTAAGTCACCCTGACTAATTCCTGATACAGATGCAGCTGTGGGAGTTGTGGACCCGACACACCGACCCCACAAGGCTGCGACTGGGAGACACGCAGAGCGCACAGGGCGATCCCGACACAGCGCCACCTGCTGGCCTCAAATTTTGTAGTCAGGGAATGCGTAGGATCTATTTATCAAAGTTTTCACCCAACATTCCCACAACTTTCCAACCAAATCGTATGTGAATAACGCGTGAACCTTGGATGACAACATTGGTGATCGGACCTTTTTTTTAGGCTTTTTCGTTGAAGTGCATTGTAATAACGCGCAGCGCACCTTAACGCACAATATGTGACATTCACTGTGAAAGGCATCCCAAAGGCCGAGCTATCCGGACTCTTCAGTACGAGGGCCACCTGGTACCTTTTACAGAGACTCCGGGGCCAAAAAATATCAGCTTTATAAATGGATGAGTAAAGGTTAAATCTGAACTCCGGGCACAAGAACTGTCCTTTATATTTATCTCTCAATAGCGATGTAGGATAGAAACCTATTTTGTGTGCAAACCCAGATATTACTTTGTAAAGGTAGCAGTGAAATCAACAGCTTGTGCAGGGAGCAGAGCTTTGGGAGGGGGGGAGAGAGAGAGGGGGGCGAGAGGGAGAGAGAGAGGGGGTGGAGAGAGGGAGAGAGAGAGAAGGAAGGAGAGAGAAGGAGAGAGAGCTGTGGGAGGGGCCAGCACTCCACTCACTACAGGCAGACTACAGGGGGGGGGCGGAGACCAGACCAGTACCTCTGTACAAGGAGAGAGAGCAGAGCTGTGGGAGGGGCCCAGCAGATCCCACCCACAAAGGCTGCCTTCAGAAAACTACAGGAGGGGGCAAGAACAAGACTAGTCACCCTGCCAAATGAGAGAGAGAGAAAGAGAGGAGGAGGAGGACAGAGAGAGAGGGGGGGGGGAGAGATAGGTGGAGAGAAGGAGAGAGAGGGAGAGATGGGGGGGGAGGGAGAGAGAGTGAGGAGAGAGAGGGGGAGAGAGGAGGGGAGAGATAGAGAGAGGAGAGAGGGAAAGAGAGAGAGAGGGGGAGAGAGAGGGGGGAGAGAGGAGGGGAGAGAGAAGCTGTGGGAGGGGCCCAGCAGGCTCCACCCACTACAGGCAGAGACTACAGGAAGGGGTGGAGACCAGACCAGTACCCCTGTACAAGGAGAGAGAGCAGAGCTGTGGGAGGGGCCCAGCAGATCCCACCCACTAAGGCTGCCTGCAGAAAACTACAGGAGGGGGCAAGAACAAGACCAGTCACCCTGCCAAATGAGAGAGAGAAGGGGAGAGAGAGAAGGAGAGAGAGAAGGAGAGAGAGAGAGGAAGAGAGAGAGAGAGGGAGAGAGGGGGAGATAGAGGAGAAGCTGTTGGAGGGGCCCAGCAGGCTCCACCCACTACAGGCAGAGACTAGAGGAGGGGGCGGAGACCAGACCAGTCACCCTGCACAAGGAGAGAGGGCGGCAGTGAGCGGTCTTTATTCCAGGAAGTCTCACGCTGGATGACGGCACAGATCTGGAGGAAATGCACAAATCACACCGAGATTCCGGAAGAGGGCACATGACTGATGGATTTAGATGATATTTGTTCTTCCCGGAGTTCAGCTTTAAATGAATAAATAAGATTTGTCTGGACATTTTTTGTGATCGGTGTGATAGGATTCAGGACAACAGAGAGGGAACAGTAAAGCAAAGCATAGAGATTCCAAACAATCTCCAGCCAATCAGAATCTTACATGATTGTCCCCATCAGAGTCCTCATTTATATCACAGCCCCCCTCCATTACATCAGAATCAACCCCTACATCAGACCCCCCCCATCCCTTACACCACTGCCCCCCTCCCTTAAATCAGAGCCCCCCATCCCTTACACCACAGCCCCCCTCCCTTAAATCAGAGCCCCCCCATCCCTTACACCACAGCCAAGCACCTGATTGGCTGATAACAGTCCTAGCAACCGATGATGACAGCGTAGCCGAGGTAACCTGCGCTAGAGACCAAAGGTGAAGCTGGGGAGAAATGGAGACCACAGACTGACCTGAAGACCTGCGTGTGAGGCCACTGACCCCTAGATGAGGCCACTGACCCCTAGGTGAGGCCGCTGACCCCTAGGTGAGGCCGCTGACCCCTAGGTGAGGCCGCTGACCCCTAGGTGAGGCCGCTGACACCTAGGTGAGGCCGCTGACACCTAGGTGAGGCCGCTGACCCCTAGGTGAGGCCACTGACCCCTAGGTGAGGCCACTGACCCCTAGATGAGGCCACTGACCCCTAGGTGAGCCCACTGACCCCTAGATGAGGTCGCTGACCCCTAGGTGAGGCCACTGACACCTAGATGAGGCCACTGACCCCTAGATCAGGCCACTGACCCCTAGGTGAGGCCACTGATCCCTAGGTGAGGCCACTGACCCCTAGTTGAGGCCGCTGACCCCTAGTTGAGGCCGCTGACCCCTAGGTGAGGCCGCTGACACCTAGGTGAGGCCGCTGACCCCTAGATGAGGCAACTGACCCCTAGGTGAGGCCACTGACCCCTAGGTGAGGCCACTGACCCCTAGGTGAGGCCACTGACCCCTAGGTGAGCCCACTGACCCCTAGATGAGGCCACTGACCCCTAGGTGAGCCCACTGACCCCTAGTTGAGGCCACTGACCCCTAGGTGAGGCCACTGACCCCTAGCTGCGGGCGGCATCAAATCTTGTAATGTGGCTCCAATGCAGGGCAACACAACCTCCAGTAAGCACTACCTTGGGTTGTCATGCGCTGCATTGCCATAAACAATCATGCGTCCTTTTCTTTTTCACTTGAATTGGGTGCTCTAATGCAACGCATGTTACTGAGCAAAAATCTGCATGTAAATGCAATGCCCCAGGACGCCGGGCTCTGTACGGACCCTTTAGGTTTGGTTCAATACGGCGGTGCAGATTCCAAATGGAAATCCTACGCTTAAGGTGGGAATACACGATTAGAAAATCGACTGATTGATCATCCGACGACCAAGAGGCATTCGTTCGTTTGGTCGAAATCGTGGCCCGCATTAACCAATCTAAAAAAATCGTTCGTCGGACAATACGTAGCGTTGGCATCTTCCGTACAAGTGGAAGTGATGCAGTGTGCGTGTGACCTTGTAGCCACGCCCTCCCAGTCAGAATGAGCGTTCCACGCCCTCCCGGCCAGAATGAGCGTTCCACGCCCTCCCGGCCAGAATGAGCGTTCCACGCCCTCCCGGTCAGAATGAGCGTTCCACGCCCTCCCGGTCAGAATGAGCGTTCCACGCCCTCCCGGTCAGAATGAGCGTTCCACGCCCTCCCGGTCAGAATGAGCGTTCCACGCCCTCCCGGCCAGAATGAGCGTTCCACGCCCTCCCGGCCAGAATGAGCGTTCCACGCCCTCCCGGTCAGAATGAGCGTTCCACGCCCTCCCGGCCAGAATGAGCGTTCCACGCCCTCCCGGCCAGAATGAGCGTTCCACTCCCTCCCGGTCAGAATGAGCGTTCCACGCCCTCCCGGCCAGATCGAGCGTTCCACGCCCTCCCGGCCAGAATGAGCGTTCCACGCCCTCCCGGCCAGATCGAGCGTTCCACGCCCTCCCGGCCAGAATGAGCGTTCCACTCTCTCCCGGTCAGAATGAGCGTTCCACGCCCTCCCGGCCAGAATGAGCGTTCCACGCCCTCCCGGCCAGAATGAGCGTTCCACTCCCTCCCGGTCAGAATGAGCGTTCCACGCCCTCCCGGCCAGAATGAGCGTTCCACGCCCTCCCGGCCAGAATGAGCGTTCCACGCCCTCCCGGCCAGAATGAGCGTTCCACGCCCTCCCGGCCAGAATGAGCGTTCCACGCCCTCCAGGCCAGAATGAGCGTTCCACTCCCTCCCGGTCAGAATGAGCGTTCCACGCCCTCCCGGTCAGAATGAGCGTTCCACGCCCTCCCGGCCAGAATGAGCGTTCCACGCCCTCCCGGCCAGAATGAGCGT
Organism: Staurois parvus; assembly: GCF_062004578.1. NCBI lineage: Eukaryota > Metazoa > Chordata > Amphibia > Anura > Ranidae > Staurois > Staurois parvus. Next base: position 4,251 of record NW_028321053.1, read on the forward strand.
TCCACTCCCTCCCGGTCAGAATGAGCGTTCCACGCCCTCCCGGTCAGAATGAGCGTTACCAGCAATGAGTATAATATCATTTATTACATGACCTAAGTACATAAAAAGTGATACATAAAATATAATCTGCAGAATTCTGGTTTCATGATCTCATTAGGCCGATCTACTTCTAACATTTGGATTTTTCGTTCGTGTTGACGTCCTCGAACATAAACATCCAAGTCATCTTCTGTTTCTGCTCATGAGTGATTTTTTTCGTACAACCGTCAAACCACCGCATAGAAAATTGATTGAAAATTGATATCAATTCCAGACCTTTTACCTGCTTAATTGATGAAGAAATAATGAAGGAGTAGCCCACACCTGGCCATGAAACAGCTTTTGATTCAATTGTCCTATTACTTTTGGTCCCTTGAAAAAGAGGGGGGTGGCTGCTCTTCAGAGCTGTAATTCCAAAACCCCTCCTCCAATTTGGATGTACATCCCCTCAAGAGTGCGCACTGTCAGCCCATATCCATGATAGAACTAGAGCATGAATATTTTTTGGTAAATACCTGAACAAAGAATTAAAATTGTGCCAGTGTAAAAATATATATCAGAGTACTGTTAGAAAAGCGCCACACCCTAAACTCTCCAAAGCAGCAAATTCCCACTTCAAAAAACTCACATACATTTTTTGATCAAGCAAATAAATAAAAGAGCATTGCATTGCATAGCAGAGCATAGCAGAGCATTGCAGAGCAGAGCATAGCAGAGCATTGCATAGCAGAGCAGAGCATTGCATCCAAGAACTGGATTGATATCTGTTGCTCCCAGAGCAAAAGCGTTCCTTGCTGGTCCATTTGCTGATCAGCATTGAGATCCGGTGAGTGACCCAACTTTTTTTGGTGGTGGATTTAGCACGGTGTGGACATCACTTGATTTTGAAAGATATTTTTTGGACATTTATTGTATTTATGAACACTTCTTTTTTTTCATATATTTTTTTCACACTTTTTCTTTGTCATTTATTTATTTATATGTTCGTTTAGCGCATTCCTTTTATTTATTTGCTTGATTAAAAATATATATATATGGACCTAACTGTATGTATGGCGGCCACTTATATTATTTAATAAACAGTGCAATAGTCTGCAGGGGTGGAGTTTCCTCTATGATCTGAGAAATGAAGGCACCCTCCTAGATTGTAAGCTCCCAGGATCAGGCCCTCCTACCCCTCTTGTATTGAACTGTATTGTCGCTGTATTGTCTCTCGTTATATTGTAAAGCGCTGAGCAAACTGTTGGTGCCATAAATCCTGTATAATAATAATATATAAATCCTGTATAATAATAATAATAATAATATATAAATCCTGTATAATAATAATATATAAATCCTGTATAATAATAATATATAAATCCTGTATAATAATATATAAATCCTGTATAATAATAATAATATATAAATCCTGTATAATAATAATAATAATAATATATAAATCCTGTATAATAATAATATATAAATCCTGTATAATAATACCGTATTTTTTTCGCCGTATAAGACGCACTTTTTCTTCCCCAAAACTGGGGGGGAAATGTCAGTGCGTCTTATGGGGCGAATATGGAGCGGCCGGTCCGGTATTTCCACCGCGGCCGTGTCAGAATACCGGGCCGGCCGCTCAGCTCTGCAGCGGGACCTTACCTGTTCCTCTATCCAGCGGCGTGCTGTCTTCCCGCTTCTGTAGTGTGGGCACTGGGCATGACAGCCGGGTCCCAAGTGCGCATGTGCAAGAAGCGGTGCTTTTTGTGAATGGTAAGGCGGTACCTGGGACACATCACAGATCCCAGAAGCCGCCGGACCAATCACAAAGCGCAAGTGCTTCTCGCTCATGCGCACTGGGCACCCGGCTGTCATGCCGAGCGCCATTACAGAAGCCGGGAAGACAGCGCGCGGCTGGATAGAGGAACAGGTAAGATCAAACAAAAACTCTGCGGAAGTAAGAGCGGGTACCTGTCAAATTCAGGTACCCGCTCCCCACCTCCCCAAAGGTCAGCAGTCATCTGTACTGTCCGCAGTCTCTGGTCATCTCCTGTACTGTCCGCAGTCTCTGGTTATCCCTGTGCTGTCCGCAGTCTCTGGTCATCCCTGTGCTGTCCGCAGTCTCTGGTCATCCCTGTGCTGTCCGCAGTCTCTGGTCATCCCTGTGCTGTCCGCAGTCTCTGGTCATCCCTGTGCTGTCCGCAGTCTCTGGTCATCTCCTGTACTGTGTCCGCAGTCTCTGGTCATCTCCTGTACTGTCCGCAGTCTCTGGTCATCCCTGTGCTGTGTCTGCAGTCCATTAGTTCAGAATTTTTTTTTTCCTGTTTTCTGCCTCTAAAACCTAGGTGCGTCTTATTGTCAGGTGCGTCTTATACGGCGAAAAATACGGTAATAATAATATATAAATCCTGTATAATAATAATAATATCTAAATCCTGTATTATAATAATAATAATATATGAATCCTGTATAATAATAATAATATATAAATCTTGTATAATACTAATAATATATAAATCCTGCATAATAATAATAATAATAATATATGAATCCTGTATAATAATAATAATATATAAATCCTGTATAATAATATATTAATCCTGTATAATAATAATAATAATAATAATATATAAATCCTGCATAATAATAATAATATATAAATCCTGCATAATAATAATAATATATAAATCCTGTATAATAATAATAATATATAAATCCTGTATTATAATAATAATAATAATAATAATAATAATATATGAATCCTGTATAATAATAATATATAAATCCTGTATAATAATAATAATATATAAATCCTGTATAATAATATATTAATCCTGTATAATAATAATAATAATAATATATAAATCCTGCATAATAATAATAATATATAAATCCTGTATAATAATATATTAATCCTGTATAATAATAATAATAATAATATATAAATCCTGCATAATAATAATAATATATAAATCCTGTATAATAATATATAAATCCTGCATAATAATAATAATATATAAATCCTGCATAATAATAATAATAATATATAAATCCTGTATAATAATAATAATAATAACTAGAAAATCTACAATTTCTGGGGAAATTGTGTGAAGTGTTCTTGCCTCCACCAGTAGTCTACAACTGGAGTGGGCGGAGTAACTGGGCGGAGTAGCTTTCATCACTCTGCTACCTACTCACACACCTGGGTTCCTATGGCAACTCACTCTACAGCAAGGGCAGAGGAGCGGTTAAAAACAAACTGCTCCAAGTTGCTCACTTCACTGGCGGTTGCCATCTTCAAACGGTTGTAGTTTTAAATCCTACAGTGAAGAGCTTTATATTGTGAGAATCACAAGACCCAGACCTACATTTTGATGCATAGTATGTCTCTGAAATATTACAAATGAAGGCACAGTCGCAGTTTAGAAATTGCCCTTCAAATTTCAGGTGTCTAGAGTGGAGTTTCAATGAATGTCAATGGGCGACGTGAGTTGCAAACAAATGGTCATATTGTGAAAACTATCAGGACTATGGCTTAGCCGTGGACATTTTTAGTGGCAGCCGGGATAGCTGAACGTTTTGATATAAGATATGTGTAGGTGGGCTTGAAAATGAGGGAGTGATGGCAGTTTAGAAATCATGTGCTGATTTTTCAGCTCCCACTCTAGTTTTGAACATTCCGCCATTCATTCCTATGGGACCAATTTCACCACAAAAACGGCAATATTTTGTGAACCATTCGGGGAAACGTTCCACAAAGTAATAGCGCACCAATCGGGAACAATCCGCACGTTTCGGTATATTACTGTCTATGGAGTGTAAAAACTGTGGGCGGAGTTAGGGGGGTAAATTTGGCTGTAATAATAATAAGAATCTACATGTGAGATAACAGGGAGGGGTCTGCCATGCAGGAACACCTAAAAAAGAGAGGCAGGGAACAACGCTCAACTTCCAGGTGTTCTGGAACGGGCCTAGGCTCAGAGAAGTTTGTATTGCCCTTCAGTGTCACTTAGTGAGATCCTCACGTCAGTATCATTGAACTTCCCCAGAGAGATCCTCATTGTCAGTATCACTGAACTCCCCAAGGAGATCCTCCCATTGGTATCACTCCTGTCAGTAATCACTGAATTTCCCTCAGAGAGATCCTCACATCAGTATCAATGAACTTCCCCCTGAGGAACCTTCACATCGGTGTCACTGAAACGGCCCTAAGAGAGATCCTCACCTGGTGTCCATTGAGCTTTCCCAACCTCTCCATCTGCTCAGTACGCTTCGTGTCTTTATAAACCGCCCAAACTACCAAAACATCCAACCTATGGAGAGTCAAATTTGAATTTAACATTAAAATCTTTCTTTTGGCTTGTATGTTCACTTCCAAATCTTTCTGGCTCTATAAACCATCTAAAAACACAAATAATTCAGATTTGATCAACCCTGAGGAGGCAAAACCCATTTCCCAGAATCCTTTGCAAAGATATGCAAATGAGCAGGTTCAGCCAGTAACATTCAAATCATAACTGTCACCAGTGTGCCTATGAGAGCTCTCAACTGACTTTTCATGCCATAGCTGGACACAGGAGCCGGACCACGGCAACTGCCTGTAAAATGACAGCTTTCTTACCTATAAAGGTCGGGGGGGGAGGGGGGGGCTGTAACAAAGAATTCATTAAATGTTCTTACAAGACCCCTCCCTGTTATCTCACAAATAGATTCTTATTATAGCCAAATTTGCCACGCTAACTCCTCCCACAGTTTTTACACTACAAAGACAAGTAATATATCAAAACGTGCGGATTGTTCCCGATCGGATTGCTTTTACTTTGTGGAACGTTTCGCCAAATGGTTCACGAAATATCGCGGTTTTTGTGGTGAAATTTCCCCATAGGAATGAATGGAGCAACTAGAGTGGCAGCAGAGAAAAGCTACAGTGTGGAAGGAAAAATCAGAACATGATTTGTAAACTGCCATCACTCTGTCATTTTCAAGCTCACCTACACATATCTTATATCAAAACGTTCAGCTATCCCTGCTGCCACTAAAAATGTCCACGGCTAAGCCATAGTCCTGATAGTTTTCACAATATGACCATTTGTTTGCAACTCACGGCGCCCATTGACTTTCATTGAAACTTCACTCACAGCCACCTGAAATTTGAAGGGACATTTTTATACTGCGACTGTGCCTTCATTTTTAATATTTCGGGGACATACTATACATCAAAATGTAGGTCTGCTTCTTGTGATTCTCACAATATCAAGCTCTTCGCTGTAGCATTTATACTTTTAAAACTACCGTATTTTTCGCCATATAAGACGCTCCGGAATATAAGACGCACCCAATTTTAAAGGAGGAAAATCTAGAAAAAAAAGATTCTGAACCCAATACATATAGTAATTCATCCCCCATATAGTAATTCATCCCCCATAGTAATTCATCCCCCATATAGTAATTCATCCCCCATAGTAATTCATCCCCCATATAGTAATTCATCCCCCATAGTAATTAATCCCCCCTATAGTAATTCATCCCCCCTATAGTAATTCATCCCCCCTATAGTAATTCATCCCCCCTATAGTAATTCACCCCCCATAGTAATTCATCCCCCATATAGTAATTCACCCCCCCTATAGTAATTCATCCCCCATATAGTAATTCATCCCCCCTATAGTAATTCATCCCCCATAGTAATTCATCCCCCATATAGTAATTCATCCCCCATAGTAATTCATCCCCCATATAGTAATTCATCCCCCATAGTAATTCATCCCCCATATAGTAATTCATCCCCCATAGTAATTCATCCCCCATATAGTAATTCATCCCCCATATAGTAATTCATCCCCCAAAGTAATTAATCCCCCATATAGTAATTCATCCCTCATAGTAATTCACCCCCCATATAGTAATTCATCCCCCATAGTAATTCATCCCCCATAGTAATTAATCCCCCATATAGTAATTCATCCCCCCTATAGTAATTCATTCCCCATATTGTGTCAATTCACTTACCTTTGCTCCGCGCGTTCCTCTCGCCGTGTTCCCGCGCCGTTCCGGTCTTCAGGGCTGATCCACGAGCAGAGGGGGTGATGACGTCAGCGCGCACCGCCGGGTGTACTAAGATGGCCGACCGCTCCAGAGATAGGCCAAAGCCGCGGCCTTTCCTACGGCCGTGGCCGCGCCTGACGGATTCTCTCTATATTCGTCATATAAGACGCACCAACTTTTCCCCCCCAGTTTTGGGGAAGAAAAAGTGCGTCTTATACGGCGAAAAATACGGTACAAGTGTTTGAAGATGGCAATCGCCAGTGAAGTTGGCAAGTTGGAGCAGTGTGTTTATAAAAGCCCTTCTCACATTCCTGTGACTGAGTGAGTTGCTATAGCAACCAACGATGACTCAGGAGACAGCTGAGTCACCAAGTTGAAATGCATTTCTCACTCTATCAGGCTTGCCATGTGCACTGCTTACATTTCATCAATCACTTGGTAACGGTTGGCTGCAAGAACACTTCACACAATTTCCCCAGAAATTGTAGATTTTCTAGTTTTCCTTCTTGTAATCCTCCCAGCACTTTATGTGGCAATTTAAGTGTCTGCTGTCATCTCAAGAAGTAGCTGGTGCCGCCTCTCCATATATACAGGTATATCATCGAAATTCAGGAAACCTCAAGGTGGTAATATTGTGTTATTAACCAGTAACCTACCGGGCACTTCTACCCCCTTCCTGCCTACAGGGCACTTCTACCCCCTTCCTGCCTACAGGACACTTCTACCCCCTTCCTGCCTACAGGGCACTTCTACCCCCTTCCTGCCCACCGGGCACTTCTACCCCCTTCCTGCCTACAGGACACTTCTACCCCCTTCCTGCCCACCGGGCACTTCTACCCCCTTCCTGCCTACAGGACACTTCTACCCCCTTCCTGCCCACAGGGCACTTCTACCCCCTTCCTGCCCACAGGGCACTTCTACCCCCTTCCTGCCCACAGGACACTTCTACCCCCTTCCTGCCCACAGGGCACTTCTACCCCTTTCCTGCCCACAGGGCACTTCTACCCCCTTCCTGCCTACAGGGCACTTCTACCCCCTTCCTGCCCACCGGGCACTTCTACCCCCTTCCTGCCTACAGGGCACTTCTACCCCCTTCCTGCCTACCGGGTACTTCTACCCCTTTCCTGCCTACCGGGCACTTCTACCCCCTTCCTGCCTACAGGGCACTTCTACCCCCTTCCTGCCCACCGGGCACTTCTACCCCCTTCCTGCCTACAGGGCACTTCTACCCCCTTCCTGCCCACCGGGCACTTCTACCCCCTTCCTGCCTACCGGGCACTTCTACCACCTTCCTGCCTACAGGGCACTTCTACCCCCTTCCTGCCCCTCGGGCACTTCTACCCCCTTCCTGCCCAGGCCAATTTCCAGCTTTCAGTGCTGTCGCACATTGAATGACAATTGCGCGGTCATACAACACTGTACCCATATGACATTTTTATCATTTTTTTGTGACAAATAGAGCTTTATTTTGGTGGTATTTAATCACCTCTGGGTTTTTTATTTTTTCTTAAACAAACCAAAAAACAATGAAAATTTTGAAAAAAAATGTTTTTTCTTACTTTTTGTTATAAAATTTTGTAAACTAGAAAATCTACAATTTCTGGGGAAATTGTGTGAAGTGTTCTTGCCTCCACCAGTAGTCTACAACTGGAGTGGGCGGAGTAACTGGGCAGAGTAGCCTTGGTCACTCAGCTGCCTGCTCACACACCTGGGTTCCTATGGCAACTCACTCTACAGCAAGGGGAGAGGCGTGGTTATAAACAAACTGCTCCAACTTGCTCACTTCACTGGCGGTTGCCATCTTCAAACGGTTGTGGTTTTAAAACTATAAGTCCTACAGCGAAACGCTTTATATTGTGAGAATCACAGGACCCAGACCTACATTTTGATGCATAGTATGTCTCTGAAATATTAACAATGAAGGCACAGTCGCAGTTTAGAAATTGCCCTTCAAATTTCAGGTGTCGAGTGGAGTTTCAATGAATGTCAATGGGAGTCGTGAGTTGCAAACAAATGGTCATATTGTGAAAACTATCAGGACTATGGCTTAGCCGTGGACATTTTTAGTGGCAGCAGGGATAGCTGAACGTTTTGATAGATTTGTGTAGGTGGGCTTGAAAATGAGGGAGTGATGGCAGTTTACAAATCATGTTCTGATTTTTCCTTCCACACTCTAGCTTTGTCAGCTCCCACTGAAGTTGCTCCATTCATTCCCATGGGAAAATTTCACCACAAAAACTGCGATATTTCGTGAACCATTTGGCGAAACGTTCCACAAAGTAATAGCAATCCGATCGGGAACAATCCGCACGTTTTGATATATTACTTGTCTTTGTAGTGTAAAAACTGTGGGAGGAGTTAGGGGGGTAAATTTAGCTATAATAAGAATAAGAATATATTTGTGAGATAATGAAGGCGCTCCATCCCAGTGTGTTATAGAAGGTGATGAATTCTAATCAGGGTGGATAAAAATCAATGATTTTTTTTAAAAAAATCAAAAAAAATCGGATTTTTTTGATTTAAATCGGATTTTTTTGATTTAAATCGATTTTTTTTTAAATAAAATGCTTTTTGAGGAAAATATATTACCATCCAAACGTTATTCCATCATGAAATAAAGATTAGTTTTTTAATTATGTAGAATAAGGCTGTATATGTTTAATTTTTTTGGTAAATAAATTCCATGAATCCATTCACAATGTCGCTCTCCAGAGGTTTCTGTAAGATTATTGGGCAGTTTCTCTGCCTACAAGATATTATCACAGATGATTGGTTTACTTTTGCAGTTCTCAAAACTGAATTTGTCTCAGCGGAGATCACAGGCCTCTTCACAGCAAAAATGTTATAACATGAACAGAGCTAAGAAAAAGACCTTCATCCTAACTTCTACAAACCTATGAATACAGAATCAACCCCTTCAGTGCCAAGGTGCAAGAAGTTCAGTGAATAGAATAGAAACAATATTTTTCTGATTGTTTGGAGTGGAATAGATCTGCACAAGAAGAAAGTGAAACTAAGTGTGAGGAGGGAGGGGCTGACAGTGCGAGGAGGGAGGGGCTGACAGTGCGAGGAGGGAGGGGCTGACAGTGCGAGGAGGGAGGGGCCGACAGTGTGAGGAGGGAGGGGCTGACAGTGCGAGGAGGGAGGGGCTGACAGTGTGAGGAGGGAGGGGCTGACAGTGTGAGGAGGGAGGGGCCGACAGTGTGAGGAGGGAGTGGCCGACAGTGTGAGGAGGGAGGGGCCGACAGTGTGAGGAGGGAGGGGCCGACAGTGTGAGGAGGGAGGGGCCGACAGTGCGAGGAGGGAGGGGCCGACAGTGCGAGGAGGAAGGGGCCGACAGTGCGAGGGGGAAGGGGCCGACAGTGCGAGGAGGGAGGGGCCGACAGTGCGAGGAGGAAGGGGCCGACAGTGCGAGGAGGAAGGGGCCGACAGTGCGAGGAGGAAGGGGCCGACAGTGCGAGGAGGAAGGGGTCGACAGTGCGAGGAGGAAGGAGCCGACAGTGCGAGGAGGAAGGGGCCGACAGTGCGAGGGGGAAGGGGCCGACAGTGCGAGGGGGAAGGGGCCGACAGTGCGAGGAGGGAGGGGCCGACAGTGCGAGGAGGAAGGGGCCGACAGTGCGAGGAGGAAGGGGCCGACAGTGCGAGGAGGAAGGGGCCGACAGTGCGAGGAGGAAGGGGCCGACAGTGCGAGGAGGGAGGGGCCGACAGTGTGAGGAGGGAGGGGCCGACAGTGTGAGGAGGGAGGGGCCGACAGTCTGTTTCTTAAAATATATATATTTTGTTTAGCCAAATTAGTTACCAAACATGGATGTTTAAGCAAAGAACATATGCTGGAATGTTATTGTTTCAGTTGAATAAATCTATTTAAATTGTTATTATTAAGGTAATGATTATTTTTCTCCTTCCTATGTACAACAGAAAAGTTGTCCAAATATGAAGGATTAACCTATTAAACTGGGGATAAAAAAACTAATATGAGAAGTTGTTATTCTAAAAATCTTCATCTACTTGTATATTAATGTTATACCAGCAAGAATTAGTCTTTATGTAGAAAACGAGGATTTACATCCAGCCTTACTGACTAGTGATTTACATCGTGATTTAACCGCATGCCACCCAGTCACTGTACACATACGGCGGCAGGGCGGCACTCACAGGCAAAACCACGTTTTAAGACGTGTGTTTTGTAAACAAATAGGGGGCGCGCCACCGCCCTATTTGTCCCGCAGTTCTCTGCTGCAGATGTCAGTCGCCGGGTCACAGCCGCTCCTTAGCAGCTATGTCTCGGCGATCGGCGGCAAACAGTGACAGAGAGCACAGCTGCAGTAGCTGTACTGTCTGTCACTTCCCTGACAGCTGGAGGACGAGCTGATCAAGAAAGAACAGTTTCTCTTTCTCGATCAGCCTTGTCCCGCCCAGTACACCCCCCGCCCCCTAGTAAAACACTCCCCCTCACTCCTATAACCCTTCCCTGAATAATAAAGTTAACCCCTTCCTCCCCAGTGCCATTAGTACAGTGTCAGTTTTTTTTTTTTTTTGCACTGATCACTGTGTTAGTGTTTTTGGGGATGTCAGTGACCCCAAGTCAGTACCCCCAATGTCAGAATGTCTGCCGCAGTCCCGCCATAAGTCGCTGGTCGCTGCCATAAATCCCTGATCGCCGCCATAATTTGCTGATCGCCGCCATTATCAGTATAAAAAAACTCCCTAAAAATCCCAGTATCTTTCCCGCCATTTGTAAACGCTGTAACTTTCACGTAAACCAATTAATTTACACGTTTTGGGTTTTTTTTTTAGCAAAGACACGTCGCAGAATGCATTTTGGCAGAAATTTATGACTAAATTTGATTTTTGCATTTTTGCATTTTTTTTTTACTGGACATGTTTTATAGCAAAAAGTCCAAAATATTGTTTTTTTTTTCCTCAAAATTGTCATCCTTTTTTTTTATAGCGCAAAAAATAAAAACCGCACAGGCGATCAAATACCACCGAAAGAAAGCTCAATTTGTGGGGAAAAAAAGGATGTAAATTTAATTTATGTACCGTATTGCATGACCGCGCAATTGTCCGTTAAACTAGCGCAGCGCTGTATAGCAGAAAAATGGCGTAAATTGCAGTATCTATACCATAGTTTGTAGACGCTATAACTTCACACAAAGCAATCAATATACACTTATTGGGATTATTTTTACCAAAAACATGGAGCAGAATACATTTTGGCCTAAATTTATAACCAACTTTGAGTTTACTATATATTTTTTATAGTTGAAAATAAAAAATATTGTTTTTCTTCAAAATTTTTGTCCTTTTTTTGTTTATAGCGTGAAAAATAAAAAGCGCACAGGTGATCAAATACCACCGAAAGAAAGCTCTATTTGTGTGAAAAAAAGGACGTAAATTTCGTTTGGGTGCAGCATTGCATGACCGCGCAATTATCAGTTGAATTAGTGCAGCGCCGAGTAGCAAAAAGAGGCGTGGTCACTAAGGGGGGGGGGGGGTAAATCCTCAGGAGGGCGAGGGGTTAAATCATGATTGAAATCAAATCCCCCCCGATTCTAATGTTTGCTTTCCTATCGCAGAAAGAAATGTTTTGTATTTGTCTAAGAACCCAGAAAATACCTGAATCATGAATGAATGACACAATGTAGCCATATAATAAGCAGCAATTATAAAATTGCAAAATTATATAAAAAAAATAAATTTCTCTTTACACATTAAGAATTACTTTCATACAAACAATATAATGATCGTTCAACATGAACATCCACTGAAAACATCATTGTTTCCTGCCAGCTTTGCCATTTGTAATACCAATTATCAGCCATTAGATGGCAGCATCTCACCTGAAGAATTAACTATCTTTTATGTTAGGGGTCCCTAGACTTCCCAGTATGAGGGCCACATCATTCATTTTACAAATATCCCCCCCCCCTCCCCCCTCCCCCCCCCCCCCCAGAACAATATCAGTTTTATCGATTAACAAATCAAATATAAATGAATGAATACGTTTTACTTGGAGTTGTTTTTTTGTAATCAAATGAGAGCAATATAAGAAAGAAAACTTCAGTAAAACAAAGCAAAGAAATTACGAGTAATCCTAAACCCATCAGAGTCCCTCCTTACATCAGGGTCCCCATCAGAGTCCCCCCTTACATCAGGGTCCCCATCAGAGTCCCCCCTTACATCAGGGTCCCCATCAGAGTCCCCCCTTACATCAGGGTCCCCATCAGAGTCCCCCTTACATCAGGGTCCCCATCAAAGTCCCCCTTACATCAGGGTCCCCATCAGAGTCCCCCCTTACATCAGGGTCCCCATCAGAGTCCCTCCTTACATCAGGGTCCCCATCAGAGTCCCCCCTTACATCAGGGTCCCCATCAGAGTCCCCCCTTACATCAGGGTCCCCATCAGAGTCCCCCCTTACATCAGGGTCCCCATCAGAGTCCCCCTTACATCAGGGTCCCCATCAAAGTCCCCCTTACATCAGGGTCCCCATCAGAGTCCCCCCTTACATCAGGGTCCCCATCAGAGTCCCCCCTTACATCAGGGTCCCCATCAGAGTCCCCCCTTACATCAGGGTCCCCAACAGAGTCCCCCCTTACATCAGGGTCCCCATCAGAGTTCCTCCTTACATCAGGGTCCCCATCAGAGTTCCTCCTTACATCAGGGTCCCCCCTCACATCAGGGTCCCCATCAGAGTTCCTCCTTACATCAGGGTCTCCATCAGAGTCCCTCCTTACATCAGGGTCCCCATCAGAGTCCCTCCTTACATCAGGGTCCCCATCAGAGTCCCCCCTTACATCAGGGTCCCCATCAGAGTCCTTCCTTACATCAGGGTCCCCATCAGAGTTCCTCCTTACATCAGGGTCCCCATCAGAGTTCCTCCTTACATCAGGGTCCCCATCACAGTCCCTCTTTACATCAGGGTCCCCATCAGAGTCCCTCCTTACATCAGGGTCCCCATCACAGTCCCCCTTACATCAATGTCCCCATCAGAGTCCCCCTTACATCAGGGTCCCCATCAGAGTCCCTCCTTACATCAGGGTCCCCATCAGTGTCCCTCCTTACATCAGGGTCCCCATCAGAGTCCCTCCTTACATCAGGGTCCCCATCAGAGTCCCCCTTACATCAGGGTCCCCATCAGAGTCCCTCCTTACATCAGGGTCGCCATCAGTGTCCCTCCTTACATCAGGGTCCCCATCAGTGTCCCTCCTTACATCAGGGTCCCCATCAGAGTCCCCCCTTACATCAGGGTCCCCATCAAAGTCCCCCTTACATCAGGGTCCCCATCAGAGTCCCTCCTTATATCAGGGTCCCCATCAGAGTCCCTCCTTACATCAGGGTCCCCATCAGAGTCCCCAGCAGAGATCCACCATGAGACCCGGAGTGTATGTAGACATGAAGTAGTTGCAAAGAGTCTGCAGGAGATCGACATCACTTCCTGCTATAGGGTGTCCCCATCTCCCAGTTGTACATTGTCACTTTATCACACGGACTTCTGATGGAGACTACAAGTGGCCGTTTGGGCACACATGACACAGACACGGTCTGCTGTTGTCACCATCAGGAAACCCGTCCTGAGAAATGCCGCGCAGCCATCGCTGGGGAACACAGAGGCTGCAGGACATCAGCAACGAAAAAAAAAAAAAAAGCTGATAACAGAATTGTATTGAAAATGGCAGTTGGAAATGGCAGTTGTGAATGTCACGCAGTGCTTTGTGCTTATAGGGTGACAACGCCCCGTCTCCCTGGTTTGCTCTCCTGTGATTGGCTGACACACATTGCTCAGACGCGGTCCATTGTCCAGAGCACTGGTGTGCAGCTGACAAGGAGCGAGCGCACACAGACAGGAAGTAGCTGAACGAGGCTGCAGGAGATCAGCAGCGCTGAGAAGGGAAATGGATGGGAATGACATCTAGAAGGATGACAGCGATGATTTCTATGTTGTTTATATTACATCCTCACAGCTGTGACGGGTCCGGTGTCGGGGGCGGATGCATCACCCGGCATTGTGTAACATGTTACTTCCCATGTTATTGTAGACACGTGTTTATTACAAGGATGACATCTCCCCGCTGACAGGCAACACGCCACATGCCCATGTCAATAAAGCTGAGTGTCATCTGCGCCAACTCCGGACAGCCAATCACAATCCGTCTGCATCTGCTTTGTGGTTAAATCAATGCATGCGGTCGTGCCAAGCTGGTGCGGTCTTTGGGGAGGTGAGGAGGCAACATATCGCCCCCCCCCAGGTGCCACATTGCAGCTAGATGATGAGCTCATCTGTCTGGCTCTCTGCTCTCTCCTCCTATCAGCAATATTTCAACCTATCTCTTGTCAGCCCAGGTTATCCTAGACCCACCCCCAGCCTGTGAATGGACAGTGAAAAAAGAAGCAGCACAGTGATGAGCTCATCTGTTTGTCTCTCTGCTCTCTCCTCCTATCAGCAATATTTCAACCTATCTCTTGTCAGCCCAGGTTATCCTAGACCCACCCCCAGCCTGTGAATGGACAGTGAAAAAAGAAGCAGCACAGTGATGAGCTCATCTGTCTCTCTGCTCTCTCCTCCTATCAGCAATATTTCAACCTATCTCTTGTCAGCCCAGGTTATCCTAGACCCACCCCCAGCCTGTGAATGGACAGTGAAAAAAGAAGCAGCACAGTGATGAGCTCATCTGTCTCTCTGCTCTCTCCTCCTATCAGCAATATTTCAACCTATCTCTTGTCAGCCCCGGTTATCCTAGACCCACCCCCAGCCTGTGAATGGACAGTGAAAAAAGAAGCAGCACAGTGATGAGCTCATCTGTTTGTCTCTCTGCTCTCTCCTCCTATCAGCAATATTTCAACCTATCTCTTGTCAGCCCAGGTTATCCTAGGCCCACCCCCAGCCTGTGAATGGACAGTGAAAAAAGAAGCAGCACAGTGATGAGCTCATCTGTTTGTTTGTCTCTCTGCTCTCTCCTCCTATCAGCAATATTTCAACCTATCTCTTGTCAGCCCAGGTTATCCTAGACCCACCCCCAGCCTGTGAATGGACAGTGAAAAAAGAAGCAGCACAGTGATGAGCTCATCTGTTTGTCTCTCTGCTCTCTCCTCCTATCAGCAATATTTCAACCTATCTCTTGTCAGCCCAGGTTATCCTAGCCCCACCCCCAGCCTGTGAATGGACAGTGAAAAAAGAAGCAGCACAGTGATGAGCTCATCTGTCTGTCTCTCTGCTCTCTCCTCCTATCAGCAATATTTCAACCTATCTCTTGTCAGCCCAGGTTATCCTAGGCCCACCCCCAGCCTGTGAATGGACAGTGAAAAAAGAAGCAGCACAGTGATGAGCTCATCTGTCTGTCTCTCTGCTCTCTCCTCCTATCAGCAATATTTCAACCTATCTCCTCTGAGCCCAGGTTATCCTAGCCCCACCCCCAGTCTGTGACTGGACAGTGAAAGGAGAAGCAGTACAGTGATGAGCTCATCTGTCTGTCTCTCTGATCTATCCTCCTTTCAGCATGATTCAACCTATCTCCTCTGAGCCCAGGTTATCCTAGACCCACCCCCAGCCTGTGACTGGACAGTGAAAAGAGAAACCGTACAGCGATGAGCTCATCTGCCTGTCTGTCTCTCTCTGCTCTCTCCTCCTATCAGCATGCTTCATTACACCACATTATTACTATTATTATTATATTTTTTATTATACAGGATTTATATGGCGCCAACAGTCTGCGCAGCACTTTACAAAATGAAGGCAGACAGTACACTTACAATACAATTTGGTCCAAGAGGAATCAGAGGGCCCTGTTCGTTAGAGCTTACAATCTAAGAGGGAGGGGTCAAGTGATACAAAAGATAATAGCTGTGGGGGGGGGGGGGATGAACTGATGGAGAAAATAAAAGGCAGTTTACTAGTTAAAAGCAGGATAGGCTTCTTTAAAGAGAAAAGTTTGCAGGGATCGTCTAGAGGTAGATAGATAAGGAGACAGTTGGACAGATTGGGGTAGGGAGTTCCACAGGATGGGAGAGGCTCGGGAGAAGTCCTGGAGGGGAGCATGGGAGGAGATGACACCAGAACTAAAGAGCAGGAGGTCTCGGGAGGAGCGAAGAAAGCGGTTTGGTTGATATTTTGAGACCAGGTTGGTGATGTAGCTGATTCCTAGAGCTCTGTTCTATCAGCAGATGGATTGGGGACAGTATAGGAAGGGGAGGATCAGAGAAGACAGGATCAAACTGCCCTTTTTTACACAATGCAGAGGATTAACCCCTTAGGTCCCACAGTGAGTATAACAAGCATGCGTCATTGCATCTACAGACTGATTGGACTGTTGTGGGTTCAGTAACACGTTAACCCAACACAGCGCCTGGAGCGATTTGTACACCTCAGGTTGTGTTCAGCGGGCGGTACCGCCCACCCACTGAGGGAATTGGGCCTCACTGCAAACCTCCCCGCAACGCACATGGTGGCAGCAAGGTGGTGCGGGCTTTTCAGGGTTAAGTAGGCGATGAGAAGGTGACATATCACCTCCCAGCCATCTGTCAGCCACTCTCTGAAAAAGGATCCACTGCAGATCGCTTTTCAGAGGGGTGGCAAGGGCTGCAGCCAGGGTAAACACACACGAAACGCGTTGGATGGAACTTTTAAAGGCATATCTATTTTAAAGCATTGCCCCCACGATCAGTGGATGGTCGGTGCACTGCGCAGCCTCCTGCAGACGAAGGTCCAAACTGAAGGAGTAGCAGCGCGATGATGTCACTGCGCTTGTGCGCCATTGAGCAATACGAGTCCCTCTCTCCATTCACAGATCTCTGGATGATACATCTGGGCGGGCAAAGATTTTGCATCACAATTCACCGGGCGAAAGGGCATGCACATTCCTCCTGTGCGAATGGAGCAACAAAACAAAAGCTATCAGGCCGTTTCCTGTGCTGGTCAAATGTTTTTCATTGGTTTGAAAAAAAAAAATATGGCCATTGGCCACTAGATGGCGAAAAGCATCATAGAAAACGATCATAGAAGATCTAAAACTACTCTGTCCAGAGGGTGACAACGCCGCTTTGTGATTTCACTGCAAAATGAAGAGCGTTGTCACCCTGTCACAGGAAGTGAAAATATGGCCATTGGCCACTAGATGGCGCAAAGCATCATAGAAAACGATCATAGAAGATCTTAAACTACTCTGTCCAGAGGGTGACAACGCCGCTTTGTGATTTCACTGCAAAATGAAGAGCGTTGTCACCCTGTCACAGGAAGTGAAAATATGGCCATTGGCCACTAGATGGCGCAAAGCATCATAGAAAACGATCATAGAAGATCTTAAACTACTCTGTCCAGAGGGTGACAACGCCGCTTTGTGATTTCACTGCAAAATGAAGAGCGTTGTCACCCTGTCACAGGAAGTGAAAATATGGCCATTGGCCACTAGATGGCGAAAAGCATCATAGAAAACGATCATAGAAGATCTTAAACTACTCTGTCCAGAGGGTGACAACGCCGCTTTGTGATTTCACTGCAAAATGAAGAGCGTTGTCACCCTGTCACAGGAAGTGAAAATATGGCCATTGGCCACTAGATGGCGCAAAGCATCATAGAAAACGATCATAGAAGATCTTAAACTACTCTGTCCAGAGGGTGACAACGCCGCTTTGTGATTTCACTGCAAAATGAAGAGCGTTGTCACCCTGTCACAGGAAGTGAAAATATGGCCATTGGCCACTAGATGGCGCAAAGCATCATAGAAAACGATCATAGAAGATCTTAAACTACTCTGTCCAGAGGGTGACAACGCCGCTTTGTGATTTCACTGCAAAATGAAGAGCGTTGTCACCCTGTCACAGGAAGTGAAAATATGGCCATTGGCCACTAGATGGCGCAAAGCATCATAGAAAACGATCATAGAAGATCTAAAACTACTCTGTCCAGAGGGTGACAACGCCGCTTTGTGATTTCACTGCAAAATGAAGAGCGTTGTCACCCTGTCACAGGAAGTGAAAATATGGCCATTGGCCACTAGATGGCGCAAAGCATCATAGAAAACGATCATAGAAGATCTTAAACTACTCTGTCCAGAGGGTGACAACGCCGCTTTGTGATTTCACTGCAAAATGAAGAGCGTTGTCACCCTGTCACAGGAAGTGAAAATATGGCCATTGGCCACTAGATGGCGCAAAGCATCATAGAAAACGATCATAGAAGATCTTAAACTACTCTGTCCAGAGGGTGACAACGCCGCTTTGTGATTTCACTGCAAAATGAAGAGCGTTGTCACCCTGTCACAGGAAGTGAAAATATGGCCATTGGCCACTAGATGGCGCAAAGCATCATAGAAAACGATCATAGAAGATCTTAAACTACTCTGTCCAGAGGGTGACAACGCCGCTTTGTGATTTCACTGCAAAATGAAGAGCGTTGTCACCCTGTCACAGGAAGTGAAAATATGGCCATTGGCCACTAGATGGCGCAAAGCATCATAGAAAACGATCATAGAAGATCTTAAACTACTCTGTCCAGAGGGTGACAACGCCGCTTTGTGATTTCACTGCAAAATGAAGAGCGTTGTCACCCTGTCACAGGAAGTGAAAATATGGCCATTGGCCACTAGATGGCGCAAAGCATCATAGAAAACGATCATAGAAGATCTAAAACTACTCTGTCCAGAGGGTGACAACGCCGCTTTGTGATTTCACTGCAAAATGAAGAGCGTTGTCACCCTGTCACAGGAAGTGAAAATATGGCCATTGGCCACTAGATGGCGCAAAGCATCATAGAAAACGATCATAGAAGATCTTAAACTACTCTGTCCAGAGGGTGACAACGCCGCTTTGTGATTTCACTGCAAAATGAAGAGCGTTGTCACCCTGTCACAGGAAGTGAAAATATGGCCATTGGCCACTAGATGGCGCAAAGCATCATAGAAAACGATCATAGAAGATCTTAAACTACTCTGTCCAGAGGGTGACAACGCCGCTTTGTGATTTCACTGCAAAATGAAGAGCGTTGTCACCCTGTCACAGGAAGTGAAAATATGGCCATTGGCCACTAGATGGCGCAAAGCATCATAGAAAACGATCATAGAAGATCTTAAACTACTCTGTCCAGAGGGTGACAACGCCGCTTTGTGATTTCACTGCAAAATGAAGAGCGTTGTCACCCTGTCACAGGAAGTGAAAATATGGCCATTGGTCACTAGATGGCGCAAAGCATCATAGAAAACGATCATAGAAGATCTTAAACTACTCTGTCCAGAGGGTGACAACGCCGCTTTGTGATTTCACTGCAAAATGAAGAGCGTTGTCACCCTGTCACAGGAAGTGAAAATATGGCCATTGGCCACTAGATGGCGAAAAGCATCATAGAAAACGATCATAGAAGATCTAAAACTACTCTGTCCAGAGGGTGACAACGCCGCTTTGTGATTTCACTGCAAAATGAAGAGCGTTGTCACCCTGTCACAGGAAGTGAAAATATGGCCATTGGCCACTAGATGGCGCAAAGCATCATAGAAAACGATCATAGAAGATCTTAAACTACTCTGTCCAGAGGGTGACAACGCCGCTTTGTGATTTCACTGCAAAATGAAGAGCGTTGTCACCCTGTCACAGGAAGTGAAAATATGGCCATTGGCCACTAGATGGCGAAAAGCATCATAGAAAACGATCATAGAAGATCTTAAACTACTCTGTCCAGAGGGTGACAACGCCGCTTTGTGATTTCACTGCAAAATGAAGAGCGTTGTCACCCTGTCACAGGAAGTGAAAATATGGCCATTGGCCACTAGATGGCGAAAAGCATCATAGAAAACGATCATAGAAGATCTAAAACTACTCTGTCCAGAGGGTGACAACGCCGCTTTGTGATTTCACTGCAAAATGAAGAGCGTTGTCACCCTGTCACAGGAAGTGAAAATATGGCCATTGGCCACTAGATGGCGCAAAGCATCATAGAAAACGATCATAGAAGATCTTAAACTACTCTGTCCAGAGGGTGACAACGCCGCTTTGTGATTTCACTGCAAAATGAAGAGCGTTGTCACCCTGTCACAGGAAGTGAAAATATGGCCATTGGTCACTAGATGGCGCAAAGCATCATAGAAAACGATCATAGAAGATCTTAAACTACTCTGTCCAGAGGGTGACAACGCCGCTTTGTGATTTCACTGCAAAATGAAGAGCGTTGTCACCCTGTCACAGGAAGTGAAAATATGGCCATTGGCCACTAGATGGCGAAAAGCATCATAGAAAACGATCATAGAAGATCTAAAACTACTCTGTCCAGAGGGTGACAACGCCGCTTTGTGATTTCACTGCAAAATGAAGAGCGTTGTCACCCTGTCACAGGAAGTGAAAATATGGCCATTGGCCACTAGATGGCGCAAAGCATCATAGAAAACGATCATAGAAGATCTTAAACTACTCTGTCCAGAGGGTGACAACGCCGCTTTGTGATTTCACTGCAAAATGAAGAGCGTTGTCACCCTGTCACAGGAAGTGAAAATATGGCCATTGGCCACTAGATGGCGCAAAGCATCATAGAAAACGATCATAGAAGATCTTAAACTACTCTGTCCAGAGGGTGACAACGCCGCTTTGTGATTTCACTGCAAAATGAACAGCGTTGTCACCCTGTCACAGGAAGTTAAAAAAAATAACAGATTAAAAGGTAACATGACTTTATTACAAGGGAGGTTCAGAAAAACAAAAAATGCTAATGAAAGACCGCCAGATATATGTCATTTCTATTTAAAGAGTTACACTTTGATTTGCTAAACGTCCTTTTTCCCAGAAACAATGTATCAAATGATCCAGGTATTGCAACGCACTGGAATTGGGTGCCATGGGGTCATCTGGAACCTGATTGGTTGGACAGCGTATGGTAGATAGTGGTAGTGATGCCCCTTATCGCCCCCTGCAGGTCACCTGACGCACATACATGTTCTGCTCGTGGTAGTCAGCTGACCGTCATACAGAACATCCTCACGTACAGTACAATGTGCTGAGGACTAAAACGTTTTCCTGCTCAGCCAATCACCATTTCCAACGACCTCATCAATGGAATATGTATTAAGCGGCCCTACGGAAGCTGAGAATATTCCAGAAACTTAAAGCAGAACTCTGGGCAAAAATGAGCTCAAAATGTAAAGGTAAAATAACGAAATCAGCGTTTGCTACAATATTCACATTCAGTCTGGAGATTTCCCTGCATGACATGTGTCTGCTGCTAGATGTCCTCAGGCTGATGGCCAGCATCATTCAGCCCACTTCTCAGAGCCCAGGTTGTCCCAGACGTGCCCCAAGCCCATGACTGGACAGTGAAAGGAGAAGCAGCACAGAGATTCGCTCGCCTCTCTATCACTTTGCTCTCTCCTCCTATCAGCAAGCTGCAATAATAACCTTCAATCCAGAGCTCCCCTATGCAGTAGATTTACTTCCACTAGATGTCCTCAGTCTGATGGCCAGCATCATTCAACCCACTTCTCAGAGCCCAGGTTGTCCCGGACGTGCCCCAAGCCCGTGAAAGGAGAAGCAGCACAGAGATTAACTCACCTCTCTATCACTTTGCTCTCTCCTCCTATCAGCAAGCTGCAATATTAACCTTCAACCTAGAGCTCACTTATGAAGTAGATTTACTTCCACTAGATATCCTTAGTCTGATGGCCAGCATCATTCAACCCAAGCCCATGACTGGACAGTGAAAGGAGAAGCAGCACAGAGATTCGCTCACCTCTCTATCACTTTGCTCTCTCCTCCTATCAGCAAGCTGCAATATTAACCTTCAATCCAGAGCTCACTTATGCAGTAGATTTACTTCCACTAGATGTCCTCAGTCTGATGGCCAGCATCATTCAGCCCACATCTCCGAGCCCAGGTTGTCCCAAACGTGCCCCAAACCCGTGAAAGGAGAAGCAGCACAGAGATTCGCTCGCCTCTCTATCACTTTGCTCTCTCCTCCTATCAGCAAGCTGCAATATTAACCTTCAACCTAGAGCTCACTTATGCAGTAGGTTTACTTCCACTAGATGTCCTCAGTCTGATGGACAGCATCATTCAGCCCACTTCTCAGAGCCCAGGTTGTCCCAAACGTGCCCCAAGCCCGTGACTGGACAGTGAAAGGAGAAGCAGCATAGAAATGAGCTCGCTTCTCTATCACTTTGCTCTCTCCTCCTATCAGCAAGCTGCAATATTAACTTTCAACCTAGAGCTCACTTATGCAGTAGGTTTACTTCCACTAGATGTCCTCAGTCTGATGGCCAGCATCATTCAACCCACTTCTCAGAGCCCAGGTTGTCCCAGACGTGCCCCAAGCCCGTGACTGGACAGTGAAAGGAGAAGCAGCATAGAAATGAGCTCGCTTCTCTATCACTTTGCTCTCTCCTCCTATCAGCAAGCTGCAATATTAACCTTCAATCCAGAGCTCACTTATGAAGTAGATTTACTTCCACTAGATGTCCTCAGTCTGATGCTCACCATCATTCAACTCACCTCTCTAAGTCCAGGTTGTCCCGGATGTGCACCGAAACCCATGACTGGACAGTGAAAGGAAAAGCAGCACAGAGATTCGCTCGCCTCTCTATCACTTTGCTCTCTCCTCCAATCAGCAAGCTGCAATAATAACCTTCAATCCAGAGCTCCCTTATGCAGTAGGTTTACTTCCACTAGATGTCCTCAGTCTGATGGCCAGCATCATTCAGCCCACTTCTCAGAGCCCAGGTTGTCCCAGACGTGCCCCAAGCCCGTGACTGGACAGTGAAAGGAGAAGCAGCATAGAAATGAGCTCGCTTCTCTATCACTTTGCTCTCTCCTCCTATCAGCAAGCTGCAATATTAACCTTCAATCCAGAGCTCCCTTATGCAGTAGGTTTACTTCCACTAGATGTCCTCAGTCTGATGCTCACCATCATTCAACTCACCTCTCTAAGTCCAGGTTGTCCCGGACGTGCCCCAAGCCCATGACTGGACAGTGAAAGGAGAAGCAGCACAGAGATTAGCTCACCTCTCTATCACTTTGCTCTCTCCTCCTATCAGCAAGCCGCAATATTAACCTTCAACCTACAGCTCCCTTTTGCAGTAGGTTTACTTCCACTCCACCTTTAAAGCCCAAACGTTTTGGATAGAGTAAAGAAAAGGTTATTTTTTTTGCTGTCTGGATCCAATTAGGAGGTTTTAGCTCACTTCCTGTTTTAGAAACACAACAGGAAGAGAGAGATGATCCCTCCAAAGTGAGAGAACTCCTCCCTTACAGAGTTGTCACCGGAACGACTGTCCTCATTGGAGGATTCCCCTTCTATTCAGTGACAACGCAGAACATTTGGATTTCCTATCATTTACAGTGGTCACAGGACAACAGAGAAGGTGGATCTCCCCACTGGGGACACAGACAGTAGAATGATCCTGACACGTCTTTTAACCCTTCTCCTCTCTGACCCTGAAAAGTAAACTCTTGGCTTTGGATACACTATAAATGGCTGAACAATGTGATTGTTACATCTCAACGTAAAGTTTTGTAGTTTTGTATGGAGTGGGGAGGGATTGGAACCCCTGTCAGGTTTTTACTGCTTTCTGTGTCCCCGTTCGGGAGATTCCCCCTATTTGTCCTGGTGATCAGAAAGGTGAAAGAAAAATCCAAAGTTTGGGGTTGTCACCAGAACAGGAATAGAGGGGAAACCTTCCGAGTTTTGGGGACAACTCACTCTGGAGGGACTTCCTGTCTTGGTGATGAGACAGGAAGTGATGGAAAATCTCCCTAATGGGACACAGATGGCGAAATGAAAGCTGACTGGGGTTCCCTTCTTCTGTCCAAAAGGAAAAAAAAACCCCAAAAAACTTTTATTGCTACCTGTGTCCCCGTTCGTGAGATTCCCCCTCTCTATTTCTCCTGGTGACATCATTATGAAAGGTGAAAGAAAAATCCAAAGTTTGGGGTTGTCACCAGAACAGGAATAGAGGGGAAACCTTCCAAGTTCTGGGGACAACTCACTGTGGAGGGACTTCCTGTCTTGGCAATGAGACAGGAAATGATGGAAAATCTCCCTAATGGGACACAGATGGCGAGAAGAAAGCTGACCGGGGTTCCTTCTTCTGTCCAAAAGGAAAAAAAAAAAACAAAAAAAAACCTTTATTGCTACCTGTGTCCCCGTTCAGGAGATTCCCCCTCTCTATTTGTCCTGGTGACCAGAAAGGTGAAAGAAAAATCCAAAAGTTTGGGGTTGTCACCAGAACAGGAATAGAGGGGAAACCTTCCGAGTTCTGGGGACAACTCACTGTGGAGGGACTTCCTCTGACTTCCTGTCTTGGTGATGAGACAGGAAGTGAAGGAAAATCTCCCTAATGGGACACAGATGGCGAAATTAAAGCTGACCGGGGTTCCCTTCTTCTGTCCAAAAGGAAAAAAAAAACCCAAAAAACTTTTATTGCTACCTGTGTCCCCGTTCGTGAGATTCCCCCTCTCTATTTCTCCTGGTGACATCATTATGAAAGGTGAAAGAAAAATCCAAAGTTTGGGGTTGTCACCAGAACAGGAATAGAGGGGAAACCTTCCGAGTTCTGGGGACAACTCACTGTGGAGGGACTTCCTGTCTTGGCAATGAGACAGGAAATGATGGAAAATCTCCCTAATGGGACACAGATGGCGAGAAGAAAGCTGACCGGGGTTCCTTCTTCTGTCCAAAAGGAAAAAAAAAAAACAAAAAAAACCTTTACTGCTACCTGTGTCCCCGTTCAGGAGATTCCCCCTCTCTATTTGTCCTGGTGACCAGAAAGGTGAAAGAAAAATCCAAAGTTTGGGGTTGTCACCAGAACAGGAATAGAGGGGAAACCTTCCGAGTTCTGGGGACAACTCACTGTGGAGGGACTTCCTCTGACTTCCTGTCTTGGTGATGAGACAGGAAGTGATGGAAAATCTCCCTAATGGGACACAGATGGTGAAAAGAAAGCTGACCGGGGTTCCCTTCTTCTGTCCAAAAGGAAAAAAAAAACTTTCGTTCTACATTAAGCCCCGGGTTCACACCGATGCGGTGCAGGTTTCAGTGCGATTTCCACACCGCATCAGAATTGCGCCCCATTCATGGGAACCGCTGCGGGTGTGTATGTTGACAACACCCCAAAATCGGTTCGCAAAACGCGGTGCGATGTGCAGCATTGGATCGCATGGGTGTGAATACCGGTGCGATCCGATTCTAGTGCGGACCAAAATAAAAGGGTCCTGCGGATACGATGCGATTTGAGCCAAACAAAATGTACTGCTCCGGTCGCACCGCGCAGAGTTCGCATGTGATTTGCAGGGAATGCGGTGCGGTTCCTGGGCGAATCGCATATGCAGCACCGCAGAAGTGTGAACCCGGGCTGAGCGTCCGGTGGTTGTACTTACAGGTGCAGCGCAGGCTCTTGCGGTAGATGCCCCAGATGAATTCTCCGCACAGGTCGCACCAGGTGTACTGCGTGTGGGAGGTGGGCTGGAAGTAGTGTCCCTCTCCCACCTTCCCCGCGGGGAGGCTGTCCCCCTGCTCGGTGACCCCTCTCCTTCGTAGACTCCTCTGCAGGATAGCGGGGGCTCTGCCGGGGGGTATCCGCACCGCGTTGGTCCTCTCCAGCCGGTGAACCACTTTAGGGCTGCGGGTCAAGTCAAGTCCATCGCAGGGATCCAAAGTTTTCAGTTCGATCATTTCATAGGTAGAGCCTTGTGACCACATCCCAGGGGCAGTGGGGGTGATGTGGTCACGGTGGCCGGTGGGGGGGGGGGATGTCTGACCTCTGAACTCCTGTCCTCCAGAGTCCTCAGCAGCCTCTTCAGTTCCGTTCTTTCTTCTCTTGTGCTGAAACTGACTGTCCTCACCCCCTCTGCCTCTCTCCCTCCTTCTTTTTTTCAGATTTTGGCTTCCTTCCTCCCTCTCATCTTCCGTCACTCCTCTTTTTTTCTCTCTCTCTCGTTCAGTTGTCACCAGGAAACTCTATCTGAGCCGTCCGATGGTGACTGCCCCTTTGTGTGCGCCGGCTTCTTGTGGCCTTTTTATCTGTGGGTGTATCCCGGCTGCTGACACGAGAAAACTGACAGCAAGAATTCGCCGACCTCCTTCTTCTGTCCTCAACTTCACCGCCTTCCTCACTCGCTGCCTCGCTTTTTTTTTTTTAATATTCTTTATCCAGAAAGTACATATTTGAAACATACGACTGTAATTCAATATTCACTATATCCGCTCTCCCCGGACCTCGCATTCACTATATCTGCTCTCCCCGGACCCCCCATTCACTATATCTGGTCTCCCCGGACCCCGCATTCACTATATCCGGTCTCCCCGGACCCCTCATTCACTATATCTGCTCTCCCCGGACCCCGCATTCACTATATCTGCTCTCCCTGGACCCCGCATTCACTATATCCGCTCTCCCCGGACCCCGCATTCACTATATCTGCTCTCCCTGGACCCCGCATTCACTATATCCGCTCTCCCCGGACCCCCCATTCACTATATCCGCTCTCCCCGGACCCCGCATTCACTGTATCCGCTCTCCCCGGACCCCGCATTCACTATATCCGCTCTCCCCGGACCCCGCATTCACTATATCCGCTCTCCCCGGACCCCGCATTCACTGTATCCGCTCTCCCCGGACCCCGCATTCACTGTATCCGCTCTCCCCGGACCCCGCATTCACTGTATCCGCTCTCCCCGGACCCCGCATTCACTATATCCGCTCTCCCCGGGCCCCGCATTCACTATATCCGGTCTCCCCGGGCCCCGCATTCACTATATCCGCTCTCCCCGGACCCCGCATTCACTATATCCGCTCTCCCCGGACCCCGCATTCACTATATCCGCTCTCCCCGGACCCCGCATTCACTATATCCGCTCTCCCCGGACCCCGCATTCACTATATCCGGTCTCCCCGGACCCCGCATTCACTATATCCGCTCTCCCCGGACCCCGCATTCACTATATCCGGTCTCCCCGGACCCCGCATTCACTATATCCGCTCTCCCCGGACCCCGCATTCACTATATCCGCTCTCCCCGGACCCCGCATTCACTGTATCCGCTCTCCCCGGGCCCCGCATTCACTGTATCCGCTCTCCCCGGACCCCGCATTCACTGTATCCGCTCTCCCCGGACCCCGCATTCACTGTATCCGCTCTCCCCGGACCCCGCATTCACTGTATCCGCTCTCCCCGGACCCCGCATTCACTATATCCGCTCTCCCCGGACCCCGCATTCACTGTATCCGCTCTCCCCGGACCCCGCATTCACTATATCCGCTCTCCCCGGACCCCGCATTCACTATATTCGCTCTCCCCGGACCCCGCATTCACTATATCCGCTCTCCCCGGACCCCGCATTCACTATAATCGCTCTCCCCGGACCCCGCATTCACTATATCCGCTCTCCCCGGACCCCGCATTCACTATATCCGCTCTCCCCGGACCCCGCATTCACTATATCCGCTCTCCCTGGGACCCAGCATTCACTATATCCGCTCTTCCCGGACCCCGCATTCACTATACCTGGTCTCCCCACTGCATCAAATTCAGAAGACGCTGGAAGCAGAAGTGGCAGCTTTGCTTTCGTTTTTTCTTTATCAACAATGTATCAAACTCAGATTCAATAATCTTTCAAACTATGCTGCAACATAATCACAGTCGTTGGCTGGCAACAAAGTATCAAATTCGGTAAAAGTTTGTGGGAAGAAGTTGCAGTTTTGTTTTTGTTTTTTTAAGCATTCTTTATCCAGAAAATCTAAGTATGCGACGTACGGCTGTAACTCATTACAATGCGTGACTTGCAGTAAAGTTTCACATTGAGAAGCCGTGGGGGCGAGATGGGACAGCCTGGTTTTTGTTTTAATTATTATTATTCTTTATTTATCCAGAAAATATCATAAATTTGAAACACACGGCACATCGCATGTGATTCGCACAGGAACCGCAACGCATTCCCTGTAAATCACGTGAATTCTGTGCGGTGCGATCGGAGTCGTACATTTTGTATCGCTGAAACCGCTTCGCATCCGCCCCAAAAAGGTGTAGTACTCTTTTTTGGTCCTCACTAGAATCGGACCACGTGGGTATTCACACCTCTGCGATCCGACTCTGCACATCGCACCGCGTTTTGCGAACCGGTTTCGGGTGTTGTTAATATACACACCCTCAGCGGTTCGCATGAACGGGGTGCGATTCTGATGAGGTGCGGAATTCGCACAGAAACCGCTGCGAATTTCGCACCGCATCGGCGTGAAACCGAGCTAACTCAGCACTATGTGGAGTTCCTGACTTGAAACAATGTATCAAAATCAGAAGAAATTAGAAGTAGAAGTAGCAGCTTTGCTTTTGTTTGTTTTTTTGTTGTTGTTGCTTAATGTATCAAACTGAGATTCAATAATGTATCAAAACATGTTGCAACAATGTATCATACGCAAAAGAAATAGAAGCAATAAGGTACAGCCTTGTTTTATATACAGTATATATATATATAGAGATATTTTTATTATTATTTTTTTGAATTCAGAAAATAAAAGTTTACAACACATGACTGTAACTCGTCACAATATTGACTTCTTGGTTCGCAACAATGTATCAAGTGCAGAAGTAGGAGGGAGAAGTTGCATCCTTGGTTTATTTTTTTCAAAGCTTAAAGTGGAACTCCACTGAAGAGGGGAAGTTCTGCTTTAACCTCTTGGCGCCAGCCGACCGGATATGTGCGTTTGCGCCTAGACGCCGAGCGGCCGCACATTTGCATTCTATTAAAAAAACACATATGTGCTGAGAGCATGCGCCCTGCGCGGTCCCAGCGCGCACGTTCAGTACTCGCGGTAAGGTCCCGATCTCCTCTTTAGATTGGGACCTTTCCCGATCATGTGACTGCCGTGACAGCCGCCTACAGAAAACTACAGGAGGAGACGGAGACAAGACCAGTCACCCTGGGAGAGAGCAGAGCTGTGGAAGCGGTCCAACAGGCTCCACCCACTACAGACTGCCTACAGAAAACTATGGGAGGGGGCGGAGACAAGACCAACCATCCTAAACAAGGAGAGAGAGCAAAACTGTGGAAGAGGCCCAGCAGGCTCCACCCACTAGCGGAGGAGGCGGAGACAAGACCAGTCACCCTTCACAAGGAGAGAGAGCAGAGCTGTGGAAGGGGTCCAGCAGGCTCCACCCACTACAGACTGCCTGCAGAAAACTACGGGAGGGGGCGGAGACAAGACCAACCATCCTGAACAAGGAGAGAGAGCAAAGCTGTGGAAGAGGCCCAGCAGGCTCCACCCACTACCGGAGGAGGCGGAGACAAGACCTGTCACCCTTCACAAGGAGAGAGAGCAGAGCTGTGGGAGGGGAAAAGCAGGCTCCACCCACTACAGACTGCCTGCAGAAAACTACGGGAGGGGGCGGAGACAAGACCAGTCACCCTTCACAAGGAGAGAGAGCAGAGCTGTGGGAGGGAAAAAGCAGGCTCCACCCTCTACAGGCTGCCTGCAAAAAAAACTACAGGAGGGGGCGGAGACAAAACCAGCCATCCTGAACAAGGAGATCAGAGCTGTGGGAGGGGCCCAGCAGGCTCCACCCACTATAGGCTGCCTGTAGCAAACTACAGGAGGGGGCGAAGACAAGATCAGTCAACCTGCACAAGGAAAGAGAGCAGAGCTGTGGGAGGGACCCAGCAGACTCCACCCACTACAGGCTGCCTGCAGAAAACTACAGGAGGGGGCGGAGACAAGACCAGTCAACCTGCACAAGGAGAGAGAGCAGAGCTGTGGGAGGGACCCAGCAGACTCCACCCACTACAGGCTGTCTGCAGAAAACTACAGAAGGGGGCAGAGACAAAACCAGCCATCCTGAACAAGGAGAGATCAAAGCTGTAGGAGGGACCCAGCAGGCTCCACCCACTAAAGCCTGCCCGTAACAAACTACAGGAGGGGGTGGAGACAAGACAAGCCATCCTGAACAAAGAGAGAGCAGAGCTGTAGGAGGGGCCCAGCAGACTCCACCCACTACAGGCTGCCTGTAGCAAACTGCAGGAGGGGGCGGAGACAAGACCAGTCACCTTGCACATGGAGAGAGAACAGCAGTGAGTGGTCTTTATTCCAGGAAGCTCCTGCAAAGGCAGCCATATAGGGTGTGCACATGCCATGGCCATGATGCTTTGTGGGTGTAGCAAACACGACACCCTATGTTACATTCTGTGGGTAGTAACGCCGGAAAACGTGACCCATTCAGGTGAATGAGCTGCGCTATAACCGCCCAGCAACCACATGTAATACGTATATGTGGCGGTATGGGCTCTTGGTGAGGAGGTCACGTGACACCTCCCAGCTAACTGGCAAACTCCTGCTGAAAAGCGATCCACCACAGATCTCTCATCAGAGGGCAACACAAGTGTAAATGAGCCCTTTATATAAAAAAATGATATATATATATTCTGTATCCAGGAAATATAAATGTGTAAAATACAACAGTAACCCATTACAGTACAATTTCCTGTAACAATGTATCACATGTAGAGAAGCGGCGGTCTTGCTTTGACCGGCTGGCTGGAGTCTTTGGCCCGGAACACGTGGAATCCCAACAGCGGCGCCGCTCTCCGGGAGGACGGAGTCCCGGAATCTCTTCCAGATATCTTCTGCCAAGTCAGGACAAAGGAAAACCAAAACTCAGCCGGGAGACGACCAAAGGCTTAAAAAAGTTCTGCCGGGGGAAAATGCTTGGCGAGATGGAAAACGAGGAGAACGGGATGACGTCAGCAGGGTCGGCGTCCAGATAACGAGGGAGGGAGCCGCACAGGAGATAAATGTGTTTTCTATCAACGCCGCAGGAAGGATCTGAGCTGAGATCGCTCACCAGAGGATGAAAATATTTCTTTTATGCCAAAAATTTCCTCCAACCTGATTGTCCAGCCGCAGAGCTCGGGGCCCGAGTTCACCCCACCCCCGACTCATTACACACCTTGCTGCCTGAGGATGGCGCTTTGGAAGGAGACTCCGGGGCTGATTTACTGAAGACAAACAGACTCCGCACTTTGCAAAGTGCATTTTCTCCAGAGCTTAGTAAATGAAGGGGGGGGGGGGGCGGACTGACAACTCATGGGGCCCCCGGGCAATAGGGGATCATGGGGCCCCTGTGTCCTTGCCCAAACTCAAAAAAGCCTATGAAAAAGGTACCAGGGGCATCTCATGGGGCCCCCTACTGATCCCGGGCCCTCCAAATGGTCAGTCCGCCCCTCGGGGGGGGGGGGGGAGTCTGCCGACTTCCATCATCCAATCACGTGCAAGCAAAAATGCTGTTTTTATTTTCCTTGCATGTGATTGGCTGTTTGCAAAGGGAAGCTTCGCCTCATTTACTAAGCTCTGGAGCCAATGAGGGGCTGATTTACTAAAGGCAAACAGACTCCACACTTTGTAAGTGCAGTTGCTCCAGAGCTTAGTAAACAAGGCGAAGCTTCCCTTTGCAAACAGCCAATCGCATGCAAGGAAAATAAAAACAGCATTTTCTGCTTGCACGTGATTGGACGATCGAAGTCAGCAGAGTTTCCCTTCATTTACTAAGCTCTGGAGCAACTGCACTTGCAAAGTGCGGAGTCTGTTTGCCTTTAGTAAATCAGCCCCAGAGTCTCCTTCCAAAGCGCCATCCTCAGGCAGCAAGGTGTGTAATGAATCACGTGCTGGGGCGGACTGACAACTCATGGGGCCCTCGGGCAACAGGGGATCATGGGGCTCCTGTGTCCTCGCCTACACCCAAAAAAAAGCCTATGAAAAAGCCAATGAAAGGTACCAGGGGCATCCCACGGGGCCCCCTACTGACCCCGGGCAGTGCCCGAGTGCTCGAATGGTCAGTCCGCCCCTGGCTGGGGCAGACTGACAACTCATGGGGCCCTTGGGCAACAGGGGATCATGGGGCCCCTGTGTCCTCTCCCACACCCAAAAAAAAAGCCTATGAAAGGTACCAGGGGCATCCCATGGGGCCCCCTACTGACCCCCGGCCCTCGGGCAGTACCCGAGTGCTCGAATGGTCAGTACGCCCCTGGCTGGGGCAGACTGACAACTCATGGGGCCCTTGGGCAACAGGGGATCATGGGGCCCCTGTGTCCTCGCCCACACCCAAAAAAAAGCCTATGAAAGGTACCAGGGGCATCCCATGGGGCCCCCTACTGACCCCGGGCCCTCGGGCAGTGCCCGAGTGCTCGAATGGTCAGTCCGCCCCTGGTCACGTGCAACCAAAAAGGCTGTTTTTATTTTCCTTGCCTGTGATTGGCTGTTTGCAAAGTGAAGCTTTACCTCCTTTACTAAGCTCTGGAGAAAATGCACTTTGCAAAGTGCACAGTCTGTTTGCCTTTAGTAAATCCACCCCTGTGCGCTTTGCAAGCTCATTGGCTCCAGAGCTTAGTAAACTCCCACTTTGCAAAGAACCAATCATATGCAAGAAAAATAAAAACAACAGCATTGTTTGCTCGCACGTGATTGGATGATGGAAGTCGGCAGACCCCCCCCCCCCCCCACCCCATTTACTAAGCTCTGGAGAAAATGCACTTTGCAAAGTGCACAGTCCGTTTGCTTTTAGTCAGTGGCGTCCCGAGGCAGGTGTGCGCTCCGCACCGGGTGACACCTACCGCAGGGGGTGACACCGGACCCGCTCCACAAAAAGGTAAGTTGTAAAGAAAGCCGACGATCCCCGCAGGATGGATCGGATTCATTACGCTCCCCAATCCGCAGATCCGATCTATCCTGCGGGGATCGTCGGCTTTCTTTACAACTTACCTTTTTGTGGAGGGGGTCCGGTGTCACCCGTATGGGTTGCATGCCGACGATCCCCGCGGGATGGATGGGATCTGCGGATTGGGGAGGATGATGGATCGGACTCTGATCTATTATGCTCAATCCGCAGATCCCATCCATCCTGCGGGGATCGTCGGAGGGGGTGTCACCAAGTGTTATCGGCAGGGTGACACCAACCCTAGGGACGCCCCTGCTTTTAGTACATCCGCTTTTTTGTGCTCCTGACCTCCAAATCGCACTCCTTCAACATGCCGCTCCATGCACGGTGTCACTGAAATCAATTTACTAAAACCTCGGATGCTCTAACGTGTTAATATCGTATCGATTATCAAAATGTATTTCCAATAGTTGAAATCTGCAGCTTTCATTCAAACAAGCCATGGTGATCCTGCCATGGAGGTCCTTGTTCAGGCACTTCCTGTTATGGGGTGACAACACTCCGTCCCTGTCTCCCAATTGTGCTCGTGCGTTGTCACCCTGTCAGGTGGGTTCCTGATGGAGAGCCATTCCAGCACACACACCCGCAGCAGGAATGAGAGGTAAGCTGGAGCGCAGCGGGTTGGTGCAGAGAGTGCGAGGGAGCTGCTTGTGTCCGCTGAGCTATGAGCAGCAGTCTCTGACACAAAGCTGAGTCTCGGGTAACATGGCGGCTCTTTGTTGTAACGTGAGAGTGTCGGGTAATGTGACAGATGTCTCACAACATGGCAGTCTCTGCTACAATGCAACAGTCTCAGCTAATGTGACCATTCTGTGGATGTAACTTAGCAGTCTCAGGTGACACGGCAGCCTTCACATGTAACATGAGAATCTCTATTACAGAGCAGCAGTCTGAGGGAATGAGAAAGCTTTCTCTGCTCTCTGATGTAACACAGCAGTCTCTGGTGACATGGCATCTCTGATGTAACACAGCAGTCTCTGGTGACACGTCATCTCTGATGTAACACAGCAGTCTCTGGTGACACGTCATCTCTGATGTAACACAGCAGTCTCTGGTGACACGTCATCTCTGATGTAACACAGCAGTCTCTGGTGACACGTCATCTCTGATGTAACACAGCAGTCTCTGGTGACACGTCATCTCTGATGTAACACAGCAGTCTCTGGTGACACGTCATCTCTGATGTAACACAGCAGTCTCTGGTAACACGGCATCTCTGATGTAACACAGCAGTCTCTGGTAACATGTCCTCTCTGATGTAACACAGCAGTCTCTGGTGACATGGCATCTCTGATGTAACACAGCAGTCTATGGTAACATGGCATCTCTGATGTAACACAGCAGTCTCTGGTAACATGTCATCTCTGATGTAACACAGCAGTCTCTGGTGACATGGCATCTCTGATGTAACACAGCAGTCTCTGGTGACATGGCATCTCTGATGTAACACAGCAGTCTCTGGTGACATGGCATCTCTCTGATGTAACACAGCAGTCTCTGGTAACATGTCCTCTCTGATGTAACACAGCAGTCTCTGGTGACATGGTATCTCTGATGTAACGTAGCAGTCTCTGGTGACACGGCATCTCTGATGTAACACAGCAGTCTCTGGTGACATGGTATCTCTGATGTAACGTAGCAGTCTCTGGTGACACGGCATCTCTGATGTAACACAGCAGTCTCTGGTAACATGGCATCTCTGATGTAACACAGCAGTCTCTGGTAACATGGCATCTCTGATGTAACACAGCAGTCTCTGGTAACATGGCATCTCTGATGTAACACAGCAGTCTCTGGTGACACGGCATCTCTGATGTAACACAGCAGTCTCTGGTGAAACGGCATCTCTGATGTAACACAGCAGTCTCTGGTGACACGGCATCTCTGAGGTAACACAGCAGTCTCTGGTAACATGGCATCTCTGATGTAACACAGCAGTCTCTGGTAACATGGCATCTCTGATGTAACACAGCAGTCTCTGGTAACATGGCATCTCTGATGTAACACAGCAGTCTCTGGTATCATGGCATCTCTGATGTAATATACAGTTGCAAGAAAAAGTATGTGAACCCCTTGGGATTACGTGGAGTTTTGCATGAATTGGGCATAAAATGTTCTCTGAACGTCATCTAAGTCACAACAATAGAAGAACACAGTCTGCTGAACATAATACTACACAAACATTAGATGTTGCCATGGTTTAATTGCACATAACATGTAAACATTCACAGTGCAGGGAGGAAAAAGTATGTGAACCTTTGGACTTAATAACTGGTTGACCCTCCTTTGGCAGCAATAACCTCAACCAAACAACTGTTTTGGGTTTACTGGTTTCAAGAAGCACTGTCTGGTGTGAACCATGCCTCGCAGAAATGAGCTCTCAGAAGACCTACGATCAAGAATTGTTGACTTGCATGAAGCTGGAAAGGGTTACAAAAGTATCTCCTTGAGCCTTGATGTTCATGTGTCCACGGTAAGACAGACTGTCTACAAATGGAGAAAGTTTAGCACTGTTGCTACTCTCCCTAGGCGTGGTCGTCCTGTAAAAATGACTGCAAGAGCACAGCCCAGAATGCTGCATGAGGTAAAGAAGAATCCCAGAGTGTCAGCTAAAGACCTACAGAAATCTCTGGCACATGCTAACATTTTTGTTGACACATCTACAATAAGGAAAACATGAAACAAGAATGGAGTACATGGGAGGACACCACGGAGGAAGCCATTGCTGTCCAAAAAGAAGATTGCAGCACGTTTGAAGTTTGCAAAAGAGCACCTGGATGTTCCACAGCACTACTGGCAAAATATACTGTGGACAGATGAAACCAAGATTGAGTTGTTTGGGAAGAACACACAACACTATGTGTGGAGAAAAAAAGGCACAGCACACCAACATCAAAACCTCATCCCCACTGTGAAACATGGCGGAGGGAGCATCATGGTTTGGGGCTGCTTTGCTGCCTCAGGGCCTGGACGGATTGTTGTCATTGATGGGAAAATGAATTCCAGAGTTTATCAAGACATTTTGCAGGAAAACGTACGACCATCTGTCCGCCAACTGAAGCTCCGCAGAGGATGGGTGATGCAACAGGACAATGACCCAAAGCATACAAGTCATTCAACAAAACAATGGCTGCAACAGCACAGAATACGCCTTCTGGAGTGGCCCAGTCAGAGTCCTGACCTCAACCCCATTGAAATGCTGTGGCATGACCTTAAGAGAGCAATTCACACCAGACACCCCAAGAATATTGCTACACTGAGACAGTTTTGTGAAGAGGAGTGGTCCAAAATGACTCCAGATCGTTGTGCAGGTCTGATCTGCAACTACAGGAAACGTTTGGTTGAGGTTATTGCTGCCAAAGGAGGGTCAACCAGTTATTAAGTCCAAAGGTTCACATACTTTTTCCTCCCTGCACTGTGAATGTTTACATGTTATGTGCAATTAAACCATGGCAACATCTAATGTTTGTGTAGTATTATGTTCAGCAGACTGTGTTCTTCTATTGTTGTGACTTAGATGACGTTCAGAGCACATTTTATGCCCAATTCATGCAAAACTCCACGTAATCCCAAGGGGTTCACATACTTTTTCTTGCAACTGTAGCAGTCTCTGGTAACATAGCAGTCTCTGGTAACATAGCAGTCTCTGGTAACATAGCAGTCTCAGTTTCAGCGCAGCAGTCCCTGGTAACATGACAATTCTGTTCTAACATGCCATCAATAAAAAGGGCTTTCACGTTAGTTAGGAGGTAAAGTATCTGTGCTTGTCTGGGGGTACAAGTTGGTTTCAGAAGAAAATTGTGGGTTGGATGTGAACCTACAGAAAGAGAGCCCCACGCATCTTTAGATCAGACCTCAGTATCTCCATCCCAACATCCAATAGTCTCCCTGAGATGCCACCGATCAGACGCTGCCTATGTGATCTTCAGGAAATGTTGCTCGGGCAGCCTCCCTGTCTGGTCCCTCTGGGACTTCCACCTCCCTGTTTCCTCCTCTTTGAATTCAGTTTCCGGATACTTAATGTTATGGGACCGACATCCCTTCTAATCACCTGCCGGCTGACTTTCCAGCCTGGTATGCGGAGACAATGGAGGGAGAATATAATCTGCCCACACACTATTCTCCTATATCTCACTTCTCATCTCAGTATATGATCCTGTTTCGGCTTCTCTGCCAGGTGACCCGGATAAGGGGGGGTCAGACCACCAGAAACTGCGCTAATTCATAAACCATTCATAACCCAAACCATGTCTGAGTGTAGCTGTAGACCAGCCTTCCCCAAGAGGAACCCTTCATATCATTTTCAGGGAACCTTGATAAAGACGTTATCATTTCATCTCATGGTAAATTAGTGTGATTAGTAAGTTGTAGAGATACTTGAAATGACCAGAAAGCAGGCGGTAAACATCATGCAATCATAAATTGGTGAAAAAGGCCACCCCCCTTCATTGGTGGTCAGTGGGATAGGCCACCCCCCTTCATTGGTGGTCAGTGGGAAAGGCCACCCCCTTTCATTGGTGGTCAGTGGGAAAGGCCACCCCCTTCATTGGTGTTCAGTGGGAAAGGCCACCCCCTTTCATTGGTGGTCAGTGGGAAAGGCCACCCCCTTCATTGGTGGTCAGTGGGATAAGCCACCCCCTTTCATTGGTGGTCAGTGGGAAAGAGAACCTGCTTACACTGGAGGTGAGGGGACAAGGCTACCTTCTTACATTGGTGCTCAGTGGAAAGGGATAGCCCCTTACATTGGGGGTCAGTGGAATGCTGACCCCCTAAGCCCCTTAAAATGGTGGTCAGTAAGAAAGGCCATCATCTTACATTGGTGATCAGTGGAAAGTGCCCCCCCCCTCCCCCCTTTATTTGTGTTCAGTGGGAAAGGCCACTCCCTTTAATTGGTGGCCCGTTGAAAAGAGAATCTACTTACATTGGAGGTGAGGGGAAAAGGATAGCCCCTTATATTGGTGGTCAGTGGAAAATGCTCCCTGTCCCATTACATTGGTGGTCAGTGGGAAAGGCCACCCCCTTAAAATGGTGGACAGTGGGAAAGGCCACCATCTTATGTTGGTGATCAGTGGAAAGTGCCCCACCCCCCCTTTATTGGTGGTCAGTGGGAAAAGCCACCCCCTTTCATTGGTGGTCAGTGGAAAAGAGAACCTGCGTACATTGCAGGTGAGGGGAAAACGATACCTTCTTACATTGGTGGTCAGTGGAAAGGGATAGCCCTTATATTGGTGATCAGTGGAAAAGACCATCCCCTTTCATTGGTGGTCAGTGGAAATGTCCCCTGTCCCTTTAAATTGGTGGTCATTGGGGAAGGCTACCCTCTTAAAATGGTGGTCAGTGGGAAAGGCCTCCATCTTACACTGGTGATCAGTGGAAAATGCCCCACTCCCCCCTTTATTGGTGGTCAGTGGGAAAGGCCACTTCCTTATATTGATGGTCAGTGGAAAGTGCCCCCCCCTCCCTTGGTGGTCAGTGGGAAAGGCCACTTCCTTACATTGGTGTTCAGTGGAAAGTGCTCCCCGCCCCTGTAAATTGGTGGTCAGTAGGAAAGGGCATTGTCTTATTTTTAGTGGTCAGTGGAGAAGGCCAACCCCTTTATTGGTGGTCAGTGGGAAAGGCCACCCTCTTACATTGATGGTCAGTGGAAAGTTCCCCCTACTTTTTTAGTGGTCAGTGGGAAAGGCCACTTCCTTACATTGGTTGTCAGTAAAAAAGGTCACCCCCATACATTGGTGGTCAGTAGAAAATGCCACCCCTTTACATTTGCAGTCGGTGAAAAAGGCCACCACTTTACATTGGCAATTAGTGGGAAAGGCCACTCTCTTACATCGGTGGCAAGTGAAAAAGTGTCAGAGTCTCCAACATTGATGGTCGGTGAGGAAGGGCCTCCCTCACATTTATTATCAATGTAGCAACAAATCCCATTGGTAAACCATAGAAGAATGTTCTTTACTTCAGCGATCAGTGGATAAGGTTCCTTCTTACATTGGTGGTCAGTGGAAAAGCGCTTTACGTTCATGGCCAGTAGGAATGAGGGCCCTCATATTTGTACACAGTTGAAGAAAGAATGTTCTTTACATTATTGGTTGGTCAAGACATTTCTAACCCTGAGGTTCTACAGGACCCTGGTTGAGATGTAGATGCTGTAAATCCCTGGTGCCCAACCTGTGGCCCTATGGTATATGATGTGTGGCCCTCAGACCTCTGTAGTGGGAACATTGATTAGGCTATTAACATTGGCCTCTACCAGCCTCATGTAACATGTTCCCAGTTTCATATTGTCTTCTCCAGCCAACAATGCATCCTGTCCACATCCTCATTTCCTCTATTAGGTCTTCCTTCTCTAAAACTTCTCTCAAGCATTACATACACTCAACGGCCACTTTTTTAGATCCACCTTGTTAGTACCGGGTTGGACCCCCTTTCCTTAACCACTTCCAGTCCGGACACTTTTACCCCCTTCCTGTCCAGGGCAATTTTCAGCTTTCAGCGCTATCACACTTTGAATGACAATTGCGCGGTCATGCAACACTGTACCCATATTAATTTTTTACCATTTTTTTGAGACAGATAAAGCTTTATTTTGGTGGTATTTATTCACCGCTGGGATTTTTATTTTTTTTGCTATGTAAATGAAAAAGTCCAAAAATTTTGAAAAAAAGAGTTTTTCTTATAAAATTTTGCAAATAAATAATCTTTCATCATAAATCAGCCAAAATGTATTCCGTTATATTTTTAGTAAAAAAAAAAATAAGCCAAATTAGTTTATAACCAAAAATTATAATTTTTAAACATTTTTTTTACATTTTTATTTTATTTTTTTATATTATTATTTATGGGTTTTTTTTTATATATACTGTCACCCTAGCAGTATAGTGTCACCATGGTGACACTGTACTACTTGTGGGGGGTGATGAAAATTTTTTTTTTTTTTTTTTTTTACAGTGATTGCTTTTACACCCATATAGGATGTAAAAGCAATCATTTCTCTTTCTCTCTGTGTGCATTCTTGCACTCATTGAGAAATACTGAGTGAGCTGTGATTATTCACAGCTTGTCATATGGTACAAGGCTGTTGTGAATAGCCCTGTACCATGTGACCTCTGTGATCATTCACAGATTTCACACGTAGTAAGCAATGATGTCGGAAGTGACATCTTGCTTACTACTCTGCATGTGATCACTGAGTGGCCAATCAGTGATCACATGATCGGGACCTCGTACAGAGGTCCCGTCCGAGGATCGGTGTTTCACTGTGTCTGGAGGACACAGCGGGCACCGGATCGCGGTGCTGCGCGCTCCCAGGGAGCGCGCACAGCTAGAAATGGCGTGTGCCGTTTATGAATGGCAACCCGCCCCTGGAGTGCCACCGTCCTGCCGTTTATAAACAGCAGGTGGACGGCAAGTGGTTAATTCTTCGTGGCATAGATTCAACTAGGTGTTGGAAACATTCCTCAGAGATTTTGCTCCATACTGACATGATGGTGTCACGCAGTTGCTGCTGATTTGTCGGCTGCACATCCATGAGCCGTTGATACAAGGCAGGATGGATCCCCCACACCATGACACCACCACCAGCCTGAACCAATGATACAAGGCAGGATGGATCCCCCACACCATGACACCACCACCACCAGCCTGAACCATTGATACAAGGCAGGATGGATCCCCCACACCATGACACCACCACCACCAGCCTGAACCGTTGATACAAGGCAGGATGGATCCCCCACACCATGACACCACCACCACCAGCCTGAACCGTTGATACAAGGCAGGATGGATCCACCACACCATGACACCACCACCACC
The DNA here is from genome assembly GCF_062004578.1 of Staurois parvus. Taxonomy (NCBI): domain Eukaryota; kingdom Metazoa; phylum Chordata; class Amphibia; order Anura; family Ranidae; genus Staurois; species Staurois parvus. The sequence continues at coordinate 44,792 of NW_028321053.1, forward strand.
AGCCTGAACCGTTGATACAAGGCAGGATGGATCCACCACACCATGACACCACCACCACCAGCCTGAACCAATGATACAAGGCAGGATGGATCCCCCACACCATGACACCACCACCAGCCTGAACCATTGATACAAGGCAGGATGGATCCACCACACCATGACACCACCACCACCAGCCTGAACCGTTGATACAAGGCAGGATGGATCCACCACACCATGACACCACCACCAGCCTGAACCATTGATACAAGGCAGGATGGATCCACCACACCATGACACCACCACCACCAGCCTGAACCATTGATACAAGGCAGGATGGATCCATGCTTTCATGTTGTTTACACCAAATTCTGACCCTACCATTTGAATATTGCAGCTGAAATCCAGACTCATCAGACCAGACAACGTTTTTCCAATCTTCTATTGTCCAATTATGGTGAGCCTGTGCGAATTGCGGCCTCCCTTTCCTGTTCTTAGCTGACAGGAGTGGCACCTGCTGTGGTCTTCTGCTGCTGTAGCCCATCTGCTTCAAGGTTCAGTGTGTTGTGTGTTCAGAGATGGTATTCTGCATACCTTGCGTGTAACGAGTGGTTATTGGAGTTACTGTTGCCTTTCTATCATCTCGAACCAGTCCGCCCATTTTCCTCTGACATCAACAAGGCATTTTCCTCCACACAACTGCCACTCACTGGATATTTTCTCTTTTTCGGACCATTCTCTGTAAACCCTAGAGATGGTTGTGCATGAAAATCCCAGGAGATCGGCAATTTTTTAAATACTCAGACCAGCCCGTCTGGCACCAACAACCACACCACGTTCAGAGTTACTTGAATCCCCTTTCTTCCCCATTCTGATGCTCGGTTTGAACTTCAGCAAGTCGTCTTCACCACGTCTACATGCCTAAATGCATTGAGTTGCTGCCATGTGATTGGCTGATTATCAATTTGTGTTACCAAGCAATTGAACAGGTGGACCTGAACAGGTGGACCTCATAGTGGCCGTTGAGAGTATATTGAACATTCTGTGCGGCACCTTGGGTGATGTCAGGGGGCCGCATTTGAGGCCCCTTTAGCTCATAAGTTATCAATCACTAATGTCGATGGTGTGACTTTTACAAGTGATATTGCCAATGTGATCATCATGATCGCTCTGAACATTTTTTAAAAATCTGGAAAACCTCTGATTGTAGAAGGTGAAAGAAGAGAATCCATCTGCGTATGTGGGACATTATTCAGAATTGGCCAGATCTGGGTGAAGAGCTGTTGGAGATCTGACCACCATGATAAGGAAATGTCTCATCTCCGGTCTTTAGTGATATGAGGTTTGACTGTTGGAGTATCTCATGATGGCAATGGAGTCCAATAGGCACCAGATTCAGACCGCTCTGTACAGAGCACCCATGTAGCAGACCTGGTCAGGCATGCCCCCCCCCCCCCCCTGTATTCCCTGCATGAGAATGCTTCTGATAAGGGCAAAAAAGTGATGGGAAGCCTAAAATTTCACAGTTGTCACCAGAATAGGAGGAGGAAAACCGAGACACCCTACCGAGACCCAACCGAGACACCCAACAGTTGTCATCAGAACAGGAGGAGGACAACCGAGACACCCTACCGAGAACCAACCGAGACACCCAACAGTTGTCATCAGAACATGAGGAGGATAACCGAGACACCCTACCGAGAACCAACCGAGACACCCAACAGTTGTCATCAGAACAGTAGGAGGACAACCGAGACACCCTACCGAGAACCAACCGAGACACCCAACAGTTGTCATCAGAACAGGAGGAGGACAACCGAGACACCCAACCGAGAACCAACCGAGACACCCAACAGTTGTCATCAGAACAGGAGGAGGACAACCGAGACACCCTACCGAGAACCAACCGAGACACCCAACAGTTGTCATCAGAACGGTGGGAGGACAACCGAGACACCCTACCGAGAACCAACCGAGACACCCAACAGTTGTCATCAGAACAGGAGGAGGACAACCGAGACACCCTACCGAGAACCAACCGAGACACCCAACAGTTGTCATCAGAACAGGAGGAGGACAACCGAGACACCCTACCGAGAACTAACCGAGACACCCAACAGTTGTCATCAGAACATGAGGAGGATAACCGAGACACCCTACCGAGAACCAACCGAGACACCCAACAGTTGTCATCAGAACAGGAGGAGGACAACCGAGACACCCAACCGAGACACCCAACAGTTGTCATCAGAACAGGAGGAAGAAAACCGAGACACCCAACAGTTGTCACCAGAACAGGAGAAGGAAAACCGAGACACCCAACCGAGACACCTAACAGTTGTCACCAGACCAGGAAGAGGAAAACCGAGACACCCAACCAAGACACCCAACAGTTGTCACCAGAATAGGAGGAGGAAAACCGAGATACCCAACCGAGACACCCAACAGTTGTCATCAGAACAGGAGGAGGAAAAGCAAGACACCCCTTCCATTGACCACGGAGTTAGGAATTCTTCTCACCTTCTGTTGCTTTCCCAGGACAGGAAGTGCAGAGAAATGGTCCCAATTGATTACAGCCAACACGTTCCTGGGGTTTCCAGGGCCCCCCATCATCAGAGCTGAAATGTAAGAAGTTCAAAGCAGCATCCGGAGCAGAAAGCTTTATGTTTTTAATGGCCAGAAGATATTACCGGGATCGCTCCTTTATTTACCAGGTCAAGCAATTATTCTTCTACAAAGTACATTCCAGCCCCGATGAAGAAGAACCCTCCCAACCACCAAAACATTATGCAAATAACAAAAGGCCTGGAAGGGTGGAGTCAGTCTGGAGGAGAGGGTGTTCCTAGGAAGGCGGGATTTGTAAGTAACACCCACATGTGATGCTGAACCTCCATGATTGGAAGAACTGAAATCCAATAAATAAAAAGGTCATAAAGAGGCTGAGATAGAAAGGCCAAGATGATGCTGGATGTCCACCAGCCATGAAATGAGGGGGGCTCTCTCTGTCTGACTTACTGTAGCCATCCTTGAGCTCCAGTCCAGTAACGTTCCCTAGGCTGAGATGATGTCATCAGTCTGCTGCAGGCAGAAAGATGCAACTACTCAGTCCCCCCCCCCCCCCCTCAGTGATCAGACTGTACATTGTACCTTTGTAGAAGGAGGAGGAAGCATTTCCTCAGTCTCCCCTCCCTCTAGTGATCAGACTGTACATTGTAACGTTGTAGAAGGAGGAGGAGGCATTTCCTCAGCCTCCCCTTCCTCAGTGATCAGACTGTACATTGTAACTTTGTAGAAGGAAGCGGAGGCATTTCCTCAGTCTCCCCTCCCTCTAGTGATCAGACTGTACATTGTAACTTTGTAGAAGGAGGCATTTCCTCAGCCTCCCCTTCCTCAGTGATCAGACTGTACATTGTAACTTTGTAGAAGGAGGAGGAGGCATTTCCTCAGTCTCCCCTCCCCCAGTGATTAGACTGTACAATGTAACTTTGTAGGAAAAGGAGGAGGCATTTCCTCAGTCTCCCCTCCCCTAGCGATCAGACTCTACATTGTAACTTTGTAGAAGGAGGAGGAGGCATTTCCTCAGTCTCCCCTCCCCTAGCGATCAGACTCTACATTGTAACTTTGTAGAAGGAGGAGGAGGCATTTCCTCAGTCTCCCCTCCCCTAGCGATCAGACTCTACATTGTAACTTTGTAGAAGGAGGAGGAGGCATTTCCTCAGTCTCCCCTCCCCTAGCGATCAGACTCTACATTGTAACTTTGTAGAAGGAGGAGGAAGCATTTCCTTAGTCCCGCCCCCAGTGATCAGACTTTACATTGTAACTTTGCCACAAGTCACAAGGTGAGAGGCTGATCTGTGTCACACATTTGTGTACACAGCCAAGAAATGCTACAGTGAAGCTGCAATGTGCCTGTGCTATAGCATACCGTATGTTGTGGGGCGCGGTTTTTGAAAAAATTTGAAGGACCTTTTTTATTTTTTCCCCCATTGAGGTGTATAGAACACATATACAAGCAACTATTGCAACTCGTATCTGCCAAGCGATCTCTGCGAGCGTCACTGCGGCCACCACATCCTCCCGCGTTGTGAATGACTGTTGCAGGAAACCACATCGAACAATTACCACGCCACCTTCACAGGTTACAGATGCTGAGTGTCGTTTATTATGCTGAATAAAATATTCCCACCTCCCACCTCAGCAAAAGGGACCTTCTCCTTGGGTTCTCCTTGGGTTGTACTGTAGACAAAGGTGTCCCGTGGTTGTAGATACATGTGGAGGCCACAACCAGGAGACTACAAGGACCATGACCCCTGGTGGAGGTGAGGACCCCTGTGAGGAGGACACGTCTAGTGTGGCATATAATCAGTGGTCTCATTATACAGTACATCAGCCTACAATTGGGTTGGACCATCTTTTTTGTCTTTAGGGCACCCTTTCCTAACCCTTATAATGTGGAGGAACCCATGAAGTAACTTTCAGGTCTCTAATATTCCAATATCTACAGCTCAGGGTACATAGATATTATGTATCTGACACCAAAGGACCCGTGACACAAAATACCGATAGTAATAATGGCCAGCCCCTTACATTGGTGGTCAGTGGGAAGAATGTCCCTTACATTGGTGGTCAGTGGGAAGAATGTCCGTTACATTGGGGGTCAGTGGGAAGAATGTCCGTTACATTGGGGGTCAGTGGGAAGAATGTCCCTTACATTGGGGGTCAGTGGGAAGAATGCTCCTTACATTGGGGGTCAGTGGGAAGAATGTCCCTTACATTGGTGGTCAGTGGGAAGAATGTCCCTTACATTGGGGGTCAGTGGGAAGAATGTCCCTTACATTGGTGGTCAGTGGGAAGAATGTCCCTTACATTGGGGGTCAGTGGGAAGAATGTCCCTTACATTGGGGGTCAGTGGGAAGAATGTCCCTTACATTGGGGGTCAGTGAGAAGAATGTCCCTTACATTGGGGGTCAGTGAGAAGAATGTCCCTTACATTGGTGGTCAGTGGGAAGAATGTCCCTTACATTGGGGGTCAGTGAGAAGAATGTCCCTTACATTGGGGGTCAGTGAGAAGAATGTCCCTTACATTGGGGGTCAGTGGGAAGAATGTCCCTTACATTGGGGGTCAGTGGGAAGAATGTCCCTTACATTGGGGGTCAGTGGGAAGAGTGTCCCTTACATTGGAGGTCAGTGGGAAGAGTGTCCCTTACATTGGGGGTCAGTGGGAAGAATGTCCCTTACATTGGGGGTCAGTGGGAAGAGTGTCCCTAACCTTGGGGGTCAGTGGGAAGAATGTCCCTTACATTGGGGGTCAGTGGGAAGAATGTCCCATACATTGGGGGTCAGTGGGAAGAATGCTCCTTACATTGGGGGTCAGTGGGAAGAATGTCTCTTACATTGGGGGTCAGTTGGAAGAATGTCCCTTACATTGGTGGTCAGTGTGTAGTATGTCCCTTACATTGGGGTCAGTGAGAAGAATGTCCCTTACATTGGGGGTCAGGGGGAAGAGTGTCCCTTACATTGGAGGTCAGTGGGAAGAGTGTCCCTTACATTGGGGGTCAGTGGGAAGAGTGTCCCTTACATTGGGGGTCAGTGGGAAGAGTGTCCCTTACATTGGGGGTCAGTGGGAAGAGTGTCCCTTACATTGGGGGTCAGTGGGAAGAGTGTCCCTTACATTGGGGGTCAGTGGGAAGAATGTCCCTTACATTGGTGGTCAGTGGGAAGAATGTCCCTTACATTGGGGGTCAGTGGGAAGAATGTCCCTTACATTGGTGGTCAGTGGGAAGAATGTCCCTTACATTGGTGATCAGTGGGAAGAATGTCCCTTACATTGGTGGTCAGTGGGAAGAATGTCCCTTACATTGGTGGTCAGTGGGAAGAATGTCCCTTACATTGGGGGTCAGTGGGAAGAATGTCCCTTACATTGGGGGTCAGTGGGAAGAATGTCCCTTACATTGGGGGTCAGTGGGAAGAATGTCCCTTACATTGGGGATCAGTGGGAAGAATGTCCCTTAAATTGGGGGTCAGTGGGAAGAATGCTCCTTACATTGGTGGTCAGTGGGAAGAATGTCCCTTACATTGGGGGTCAGTGGGAAGAATGTCCCTTACATTGGGGGTCAGTGGGAAGAATGTCCCTTACATTGGTGATCAGTGAGAAGAATGTCCCTTACATTGGTGATCAGTGGGAAGAATGTCCCTTACATTGGGGGTCAGTGGGAAGAATGTTCCTTACATTGGGGGTCAGTGGGAAGAATGTCCCTTACATTGGTGGTCAGTGGGAAGAATGTCCCTTACATTGGTGATCAGTGGGAAGAATGTCCCTTACATTGGTGATCAGTGAGAAGAATGTCCCTTACATTGGTGATCAGTGGGAAGAATGTCCCTTACATTGGGGGTCAGTGGGAAGAATGTTCCTTACATTGGGGGTCAGTGGGAAGAATGTCCCTTACATTGGTGGTCAGTGGGAAGAATGTCCCTTACATTGGTGATCAGTGGGAAGAATGTCCCTTACATTGGGGGTCAGTGGGAAGAATGCCCCTTACATTGGGGGTCAGTGGGAAGAATGTCCCTTACATTGGGGGTCAGTGGGAAGAATGTCCCTTACATTGGTGATCAGTGGGAAGAATGTCCCTTACATTGGTGATCAGTGGGAAGAATGTCCCTTACATTGGTGATCAGTGGGAAGAATGTCCCTTACATTGGTGATCAGTGGGAAGAATGTCCCTTACATTGGGGGTCAGTGGGAAGAATGTCCCTTACATTGGGGGACAGTGGAAAGAATGTCCCTTGCATTGGGGGACAGTGGGAAGAATGTCCCTTACATTGGAGGTCAGTGGGAAGAATGTCCCTTACATTGGGGGTCAGTGGGAAGAATGTCCCTTACATTGGGGGTCAGTGGGAAGAATGTCCCTTACATTAGGGGTCAGTGGGAAGAATGTCCCTTACATTGGGGGTCAGTGGGAAGAATGTCCCTTACATTGGTGATCAGTGGGAAGAATGTCCCTTACATTGGGGGTCAGTGGGAAGAATGTCCCTTACATTGGGGGTCAGTGGAAAGAATGTCCCTTACATTGGGGGTCAGTGGGAAGAATGTCCCTTACATTGGGGGTCAGTGGGAAGAATGTCCCTTACATTGGGGGTCAGTGGGAGGAATGTCCCTTACATTGGGGGTCAGTGGGAGGAATGTCCCTTACATTGGTGATCAGTGGGAGGAATGTCCCTTACATTGGGGGTCAGTGGGAAGAATGTCCCTTACATTGGGGGACAGTGGGAAGAATGTCCCTTACATTGGGGGTCAGTGGAAAGAATGTCCCTTACATTGGGGGACAGTGGGAAGAATGTCCCTTACATTGGAGGTCAGTGGGAAGAATGTCCCTTACATTGGGGGTCAGTGGGAGGAATGTCCCTTACATTGGGGGTCAGTGGGAGGAATGTCCCTTACATTGGGGGTCAGTGGGAAGAATGTCCCTTACATTGGGGGTCAGTGGGAAGAATGTCCCTTACATTGGGGGTCAGTGGGAAGAATGTCCCTTACATTGGGGGACAGTGGGAAAAATGTCCCTTACATTGGTGGTCAGTGGGAAGAATGTCCCTTACATTGGGGTCAGTGGGAAGAATGTCCCTTACATTGGTGATCAGTGGGAAGAATGTCTCTTACATTGGTGGTCAGTGGGAAGAATGTCCCTTACATTGGTGATCAGTGGGAAGAATGTCCCTTACATTGGGGGTCAGTGGGAAGAATGTCCCTTACATTGGGGATCAGTGGGAAGAATGTCCCTACATTGGTGGTCAGTGGGAAGAATGTCCCTTACATTGGTGGTCAGTGGGAAGAATGTCCCTTACATTGGTGATCAGTGGGAAGAATGTCCCTTACATTGGTGATCAGTGGGAAGAATGTCCCTTACATTGGTGGTCAGTGGGAAGAATGTCCCTTACATTGGTGATCAGTGGGAAGAATGTCCCTTACATTGGGGGTCAGTGGGAAGAATGTCCCTTACATTGGGGATCAGTGGGAAGAATGTCCCTACATTGGTGGTCAGTGGGAAGAATGTCCCTTACATTGGTGGTCAGTGGGAAGAATGTCCCTTACATTGGTGATCAGTGGGAAGAATGTCCCTTACATTGGTGGTCAGTGGGAAGAATGTCCCTTACATTGGTGATCAGTGGGAAGAATGTCCCTTACATTGGGGGTCAGTGGGAAGAATGTCCGTTACATTGGGGGTCAGTGGGAAGAATGTCCCTTACATTGGTGATCAGTGGGAAGAATGTCCCTTACATTGGGGATCAGTGGGAAGAATGTCCCTTACATTGGTGGTCAGTGGGAAGAATGTCCCTTACATTGGTGATCAGTGGGAAGAATGTCCCTTACATTGGGGGTCAGTGGGAAGAATGTCCCTTACATTGGGGATCAGTGGGAAGAATGTCCCTTACATTGGTGGTCAGTGGGAAGAATGTCCCTACAATGGTGATCAGTGGGAAGAATGTCCCTTACATTGGTGGTCAGTGGGAAGAATGTCCCTTACATTGGTGATCAGTGGGAAGAATGTCCCTTACATTGGTGGTCAGTGGGAAGAATGTCCCTTACATTGGGGGTCAGTGGGAAGAATGTCCCTTACATTGGTGATCAGTGGGAAGAATGTCCCTTACATTGGTGATCAGTGGGAAGAATGTCCCTTACATTGGGGGTCAGTGGGAAGAATGTCCCTTACATTGGGGGTCAGTGGGAAGAATGTCCCTTACATTGGTGATCAGTGGGAAGAATGTCCCTTACATTGGTGATCAGTGGGAAGAATGTCCCTTACATTGGAGGTCAGTGGGAAGAATGTCCCTTACATTGGGGGTCAGTGGGAAGAATGTCCCTTACATTGGTGGTCAGTGGAAAGAATGTCCCTTACATTGGTGGTCAGATGGAAGAATGTCCCTTACATTGATGGTCAGTGGGAAGAATGTCCCTTACATTGGGGGTCAGTGGGAAGATTGTCCCTTACATTGGTGATCAGTGGGAAGAATGCCCCTTACATTGGTGGTCAGTGGGAAGAATGTCCCTTACATTGGGGGTCAGTGGGAAGAATGTCCCTTACATTGGGGGTCAGTGGGAAGAATGTCCCTTACATTGGTGGTCAGTGGGAAGAATGTCCCTTACATTGGTGGTCAGTGGGAAGAATGTCCCTTACATTGGTGATCAGTGGGAAGAATGTCCCTTACATTGGTGGTCAGTGGAAAGAATGTCCCTTACATTGGTGATCAGTGGGAAGAATGTCCCTTACATTGGGGGTCAGTGGGAAGAATGCCCCTTACATTGGTGGTCAGTGGGAAGAATGTCCCTTACATTGGTGGTCAGTGGAAAGAATGTCCCTTACATTGGTGGTCAGATGGAAGAATGTCCCTTACATTGATGGTCAGTGGGAAGAATGTCCCTTACATTGGGGGTCAGTGGGAAGAATGTCCCTTACATTGGTGGTCAGTGGAAAGAATGTCCCTTACATTGGTGGTCAGTGGGAAGAATGTCCCTTACATTGATGGTCAGTGGGAAGAATGTCCCTTACATTGGGGGTCAGTGGGAAGATTGTCCCTTACATTGGTGGTCAGTGGGAAGAATGTCCCTTACATTGGGGGTCAGTGGGAAGAATGTCCCTTACATTGGGGGTCAGCGGGAAGAATGTCCCTTACATTGGGGGTCAGTGGGAAGAATGTCCCTTACATTGGGGGTCAGTGGGAAGAATGTCCCTTACATTGGGGGTCAGTGGGAAGAATGTCCCTTACATTGGGGGTCAGTGGGAAGAATGTCCCTTACATTGTTTTTTTTTGCGGAAGAAAAATAGGGTTTTCTTCCATTAAAAAAAACGGATGTTAATGGATGTAAAAAGATGTTAATCCGTTTACATCCCCAAGTCCATAGAAATACATGGAGGTCCATTTTTCATCTGTAAACGGACATACGGAACACCTGTGTGAAAGAGACCTAAAATATGCTCTGTACACTATTTTCCATTTAGAAATTAAAAAATAAATAATTGTGTGTATATATATATATATATATATATATATATATTTATAATTTTTAATATATAGATATATACACATAGATAGAATTATAAAAATAACATAATAATAAATAAAATTATACAATTCTGTGTGTATCTATCTATATATATATGTCATTAAGCATATCGCTGACATTTCATCATGAAGACTTACACTCTGACTTATTTACTTACAAAACTTTACCGCCAT